>NW_008752097.1:288383-298443 GCF_000715545.1 Opisthorchis viverrini | reverse complement strand
TAACCGAAGGGAATATTCAGTAATGTGCATAGTCGAGTCTAGGGTTTCCTCTCTCACATTAGACTCTCTTTGAAATCCTCTGAACAGTGGAGCAGAAACGGTCAGCAAATCCTGAAACTCCGGGTAAGGCGTTGCAGCATGTTGGTCTTGTTGTAATGAAATTTATTTCTCGGTTAGGATTTTGGGAGCGTTTACGGAAGATATTGAACGGTCATTATGCGACAACTTGCAGAACGGTCTACTCACGCTGTTTTTCAATACTCATTGACGTTCCACTGTCTGTTTCGATCTTATTCGGGTTCACTAATTAGGCGTAATGTCTTCAACCAAAGAGCCTGTGTGAAGTCTAGATCTTACACCTCCGCACTAGTTTATCAAGATATGTTCGTCCGATACTGTTCCCTGGAACTACGGCATCACACACGGAAAACAGAGTCGAAAACTTACAACTTGATAACACTAGCACTGCTATTAAGAGGGTAGAGACAGGTATGAGAAATGTCCCCATCCAGACATCTAACTCATTTCTTTTTACGTTTTTTTTTCGAAACACCTGTACAGTTTATCAGGTAACAACTGAATTTGAGTCGTTTTAAAGCCATTCCGCTACCTTATGCAGTCAAGTTGGAAATAAACGCGAATCACTCTTGAAAATATTCGATTCCAAAACCTGGCTCACATAATTTGCAATAATATTGGGGTTTTCAATAAAGACAAGGCTTTACAAAGCAGAAAACTACCCTGGAGGTTCGTGGACCGTGATGTTTCCGGTCAGTTTTCCGGGCCGAACAGCAACTGTTTGAATCTCACCTTTTTGGAAGAAAATAAAGTGAATTGGTAGCACTCGAATGACCTCTGAATTTATTCAAACGAGGATTAATCACTCAAGTGAGTTGCAGGCAGACGTTTTGCAGGATCGCATGAGCGTATAAGGAATAAATCAACGCAGACGAGTTTCCCCCTAACCCTTTTCCACTTGCTGAACTGTTTGCGGGGCATTAGGTGTATTCTTGAGAGCGGCGGTCAATCGACGAGCAACCATTTCGGAAGCTTCACCACTTTTATAAGTGGGTCCTTTTCAGCTTAGTGACTGCGCGGTTTCCCACTATCTTTTGACCGCCCCATGTATCGTGGTGCAAATTCTTCCAGGGTGGCAATTTTCCGTCGGGGGCCTTTGAAGCACGTCATATCGTCAGCACCTAATCAGCAAGTCCTGTTGGCCAAACGCTTGACCAGGCTTCATCCATGCTGCCTACGAACTAAGTTGGGAAATCACGTATCTTGTCCGGATCAAGTAGCTTATCGTTTCTGGAAACTAACAAGCTGTCTTCAGACTATTCGGAAATCCGGTATGGTTGAAATCGTGCTACAACACTGCGATATCAAAACGGCTCGATTTTAGAACGTGAATACGGCATGAGAGAAGAGCAACTGTAAAGAATGTTAGGGGCTTCGACTTCATTCATAAATGTACTAGCAGGAATTCTTTCAAGTTGGGATTCCAGTTCTGGTGTGTTCTAGAGGAAACCCGTATAATCAAGGGTATATCGTGAATATCACGGAAGCAGTCAAACCACATTTCAGGTATGTTAAGCTCTGAAACGTACTGACAACGGTCCAAACGTGGATTGTGATGAGCACACTCTAGTTACTGCCATCGAGCTTGAACTTGCCATTTCCTGTCGGCGCCTGACCTTTAGCATCTTCGTAGCGATAGAAATAGCTCAGTGTTCAAGGCGCCAGCTTATGGACTGGAAGGTCCCTGGTTCGAACCCAACCACTGCATCTCGATTGATCATATCCAGGCTTGGGCAACCTGGTGGTATCCCATTCTCGTGCCTCCTTCCGTTGGCATGGCAGCTGAGCATCGAAAGAGGAGAACAGCTGAAAGAATTGGTTTTGATCCTTTGAAGGATATCTCTCTTTACATAAGACGGATGCGAATTCCAACTAAGTTCCGAACTGTGTTGATTTCTTAGGGCATTTTAGACCTTTCGGTGGAACGTTTGATCTATTCAGCGAGCCAAACGACGGCGTGGCCTGCCTGAGTGAAGGTCACAACGGTAACACAACATAGTGTTTAGACAATGACCGGGAGTGGGTTGTATCTTGATCGAATATTCACTGCATGATCGAATTCACTGCTATCGACCCCCGTAGCATATTCACATCGAAGCCGGTCACCTTCTACAGAATATTTAAATTCGGCAACGCAAGAATCCATTAATGTACTATAACCAACAGAAAGGAATGGACTGACGGATATGAGAAGGGTTACCACAACAGCACAATTGATATTGCCGAAGAGAGGTAGCATGAACTGTGTCATCCTCATATTGCAAATCCGTTAACGCTGGGTCTAATTTCTTTGATGGTCCTTGTCTTACAACTTCCCCGTTACATCAGTCACACACACACATATACACAGAATCCTTTCGGGTACTTTACTGGTAGTAATCACACCAACCCAAACCGATACAACATCTCTGTACCTCCGTGGCCTAGACAACTGCTAACAGATTGCTTGACCTCATCTTGTGGTGTCAGAGGCAATTTGCCCGCACACTGCAGCTGTCGAACCCACTTTAAGAACCCTACATCCACACACAGACCACAATCTCCCTTGTCCTGTTGGTGACCTTGGCTCGTTTCATCAATGCCGTGACAACCAACAGCGCTGTTGCATGGATTTCGGTGGAATTTCGCTTGGTAATTCAACGCTTTTGACCTTCACAGTAGTGTGATATGGGGAGAACACTCGACCATAATATGTAATCAAAGCGACTCGTAACTGGAGAGAAAGGCCGAAGAACAGAACGCAGGATGACTGGAATGAAATTTTCTATGTGGACAAAAGGACACAGATTAAAAGACACGACACCCTATCTAGTATTTCTATACTTGAAAATCAGAGAGAATACAAATTTAATCTGGAAAAGATGAAGATCATAGCACAGGAGAGTATCAAACAAGAGAGGGAATTCCTCGAAGCGTGGTACTCCGCGAAGGAGCCAATTAACAGGGATATCAAAATTTACCTTATAAACATTGCTACGAGTGACAGAGAGCCAATCAACTGGTAACACTGAGTCTCTTTTGGCCATCGGACTAGCGGAAGACATGAGACACGATGGAGCCGAAATGACAAAGGTAAGGGGGCGGGGGACTGGAGAGGCCAAGACCATCCGGGCACACGTCAGTCAGAAGATAGGCCAAGCAACATACCAATAGAAGTGCTCATCCAAACGATTACTGACCGATCAAGTTTGACCTGGGTCCACGCATGCCACTCACATCGTACTGATGATGTCACCTCGACTGATGATGAAGCGTTCACAACCAAACTTCTCAACTCAGCGAACAAATCGACAACCACAACGTGACTCGTCCTGATTCGCCGCTATCTTGGGAATCCGTGAGTACCCGAGTTTTCGTCAACCTTATGTTCTACTTGAACCCAACTTGAGCTGATTTCGACAAACGTACTCATTTGCACCTACCTGAGAAGCTCGAAGAAGGGCGAAACTGGTCGTGGGCTGGCGAAGAATTTTCAGCAACTTTGTGAGTAGTTTCCTTTATGAAAATATACTGCGATATCTTATCGTAACAGCTGAAAAATGAGGCCGCCTGTGTGCGATTTCTGTTTTAGATTCTTCGGTCGCGAGGTGGTAAATTTGTCCGTGTGACCCAACCTTGCCATGTTCTACGTCATTCCTAGGGGCTTTCGGTCGAGGGGAACACGGATATATACGGTTTTACCTAGGGACTTTGACTTTCCCATTGAGCTGGGGGGTCTGATTGCAAATTTTGCTCACCACACCAGTAACGGTTTTACCTAGGACCTTTGACTTTCCCATTGAGCTGGGGGTTTTGATTGCAAATTTTGCTCACCACACCAGTATGACGTCGTCAGCGCATCGCAGGTGGACTTAGACTGGTTTTGCATGTGCGAAAAACATGTTATGCTTCGTCACGAACATGTTACGCTTCGTCACGGAGTCGTGTGGCTCAAGAATATATATGTTTCCATGTCCACCCTACACACTCGATCACATTGTGTACTTAATTGTACTCACACTCAGAAGGGACGGTGAACAATCGCACAGTTCCCTAGCCCTTGGAATCATATAATGCAGCGATTTTCGTACTTTTAGGTAAGGCCATTTAATAACTGTCTCTCTCCACACCTTCTTAGCAGGCCTTCGTCAAAGAGTTCAGTTATTGCCCCTAATCCCTGTACGACTACTTTTAAACGGTTATATATATGATATATGATATGATATGTGATATGATATATGTACATTTTCTTGTGAATGAAGGATACACAGTTTATACAACCACCGAAGCAGAGGTAAACGCGGTGAAAGGCATGCAGAATCTAGGGTGGTACACGCAGTCATTCCGTCCACAAGATGCGCGTGAATTTTGTTCTTCTTATTGTACGTAATTCGGGTTGTAGCCTGTGAGGACAAAGGACGTACGGGGAGTGTGTACTGATGAGTGGCTATTCTGGGAGATAGATAAGACAGGAAGAAATGAGCTCGTTCGAACAAGTGACCAAACGTCCCTCCGTTTGTGACCGCAACAAATTACTTTTTGAGGTATTCGCTCAACTCTTATGTTTCCGAGCCGTGTTTCCTTAGTGTTATATCTGCTGGCTCGCCAATCCGTTGTACCTAACGGCTGACCCGCTCCAGCGCCTAGTGTCTGAAAAAAAGACTCACAGAAGGGAGCACAGCGGCTATATTCCGAACAAGCGAGTGCGAAAATACAACGGTCTCAAGCTATTTATTGGAGAGTCACTGTCTGAACTTGGTCCAATGCTGACTCGCGCTGTCTGGGTTTGATACAAGGCTGTGACGCGCTGTATATTCAGGGGGCGTTGTCTGCCTGGTCAGCATCTAGAGGAGCTGAGACTCTCAGTAGATTTCGGGCATTCAGTGGTTGCTTTCAGGAATTTTTTACCTTCCTGATACTTGGGGGATAGTAATGTTCCTCACATTTGGAATTCTCCCCTATTTCAAACATAATCCGAAGCTGCAAAAAACCCAACAGGTGTAGAAAAATTTCACTTCTGTTTTGTAGTTGGGATTAGATGAGATAATCACAGTGACTAGTTGAGCACAGTGAAACTCTTCTGAAGCGTTCGCGGTCAAAGGACCATCTTTGCCTTTTTCGCTGCCTAGACCAGAGGTACAATTTAGTGACTATAAGTGAGTAAAACGGATTCGTGTTTCAGTTTTGGCGTAATTTGGTCGGGTAGTTTGCAGACCACATGATACGGTCAAAATGACCTTTTTACTTGCTGTAGGTGATCGCAGAATTCACACCACTCTCGTTTAAGTAGGCGTGTCCTGGTGCAGTTATTGTGGTGAGTCCACACCGAAGCATGGAAGCACTGGACTGGATGTTCGTTCTTATTAGAGCCCATCAGCGGTGCCTATATTTGGCAGTGTCGGGTTTTACACTCCACACATCTGACATGCGAGGAGAACGTGTTACAACCATTTCATCAGTGCACTCTGGACTCGCTCGAAGTTTCACGCATGAACATGCAAGCATATTCACACTAGAGTGATGTGATTGGTCGGACCGACGACTGTCCTGGTATTGCCGATCGATTGGCCCGTGTGTCAAGATTTCCCAGTCAGGTAGCGCCCAAGATACCTGAAACCTGCTGGGCAAGTTTTGGATTAGTTGTAGCTGGTTGCGGGGTTTTCCCGCACCGTCCGGAGAAATAGCGGTGCTTTTGAACTATAAACCGGACCAGTAACTTGGGTGGTTGCTAACACCCTCAGAGATGACAGGAATTCCTGATTTTACCATTGTCTAGTCCCTTGGTCACTGTGCCTATAGCCAGTGGCATTATATGGTCGCCTGTTTTGACCAAAACCCCATCCCGCGTATGTCTACGCGGAAAATTTTGCGTAGGAATGGCTCGTCTGTCATACGTCCGATCGACAACAAAGGTTGTGTGTTTTCACTGAGAAACAGGATTTGTGTGAACCTTTTCTAATGGATGTAGGCGCCCAATAGCGGCAGCACGCCAGGAAGTTTGCCAACTGTTTTTCAAGCAGTCAGTCCCAACTGTCCATTCGTGAAAACCTCACATCCTCCTTACCACCGTCATCTTTTATTCAGCTGCAGGTTCAGATGTGACTCCGGCAGCCTTGTTCCCACCTGTCTTAGAAAAAAGCAGTGCATTGTTTCTGCCAGTGCCAGCCCGTATTCCTTTGTGTTTTCACACACATACATTAGTCCGGCGTTCTCGAAGCATGGAATGACTGGCACTTTCCCCCTGACATTTGCCCGAAATCTCCTGCTTGCCAGTCTGTGCGTGTGTGCGTGCGCTGTGTATATGTTTATGGGAAGCCCAGCGTTTTCACTGTTCGAGGTTTCCCTACCCTACCAGACTGACACCGCCTACAACTGTCCAAACAGTATCCTAAGCATCGACAGCCCACGACCGGTTTCGCCTTTCTTGGGGCTCATCAGGTAGGCGCAGTCCCCGGGTTTCCGTCAACCTTATGTTCTACTTGAAACCAAATTGCACGAAATTAGCGAATATACACTCATCTGCCTGAGAACATCATAAACGAGAGATTCAGCTGGGTTCCAGGTGAGTCTCTCGAAAGAACCAAATTAGTTTGCAAATGAGTCTATATTCGCTAGTACCCTAAGCACTTTCGGGACGGAGGCAGGCCAGTCCGCAGAGACTACAGCCAATGAAATTACAACTATCTCTCTGGGCTTGCATGCGCAAGTTACTTTGGACCAATAAAATCAAAACACCTGTCAGATAACCTAAGCGGCCTTCAATCCTGATAGGTAATTGCACACAGAAGACCTTGTAAGTGGATCAGTCGAATTAAATTTCGGTCAACAGACAATTCGGCCCGCAGAAATCCGGTCCACGGGCATTTCACTCATCGTTTCGGAGTTTGGTGCCTATGCGTCCTAAACCGGCCAAAAATCGCTCTAATGAAGTGACGGAATACTCATACCATAACAGAAGACCGGTGTTTCCTTTGTTGTCTAGACGTAACACTACTCACAGCCCACAATCGGCTTCACCATTTTTGGGGCACACTCCCCGAGTTTCCGTCAACCTTGTGTTCTAATTGAACCCAACTTGGTCAGATTTCGACAACTACTCCCATTTGCACAATTGTTCGGTTTTGACAGAAGACTCAACTGAATCTGCTGCATTATGCGGCTCAAATGGTTAGAGCGCGAATTTCCTAATCGGAAGGTCCGTGGTTCGAACCCGACCTCTGCCTCTCGACTTCCCCTGTCTAGGCTTGGGCGACATGGCAGTACCCCAGCCCTCGTGCTTCCTTCGGGTATCATCGTAACCAGGCACCGGAAGGTGTTATTGTCGTTTGGTGCGAAATTCGCTGAAGCAGGTAATCATAGACGAGAGATTCAGCTGAATTCATCTGAGACTCTTGTCAAAACCGAGTTTGTGTGCAAATGACAGTATTTGTTGAACGCACTTTGTTTAGAGATGGGAGACTGTAGCAACAAAAGAACCTACTACTGGTAGACTAGGTGTTTGGTTGAGTATTATGCTAGCAGGACAAATGCTAATGGTATCACATTAGCCCAATGGAGGATTGGTGAAACTGAAGTCGACGGATAATGCGTCAGTTTGTAATACTAGTTCGCAAGACTGCCGAAAATGGTATTGATTTATCTGCTTTGAATGGGGGTTCAACCAAACTGATCGTCAAAGTTTGTTCTTCGTTCTGGCAAACGCTTGTGTCAGTTGCACGCAGGTGCGGCAGAAAATTATTTGACCATCGTTCCCTCCCTCCGGGTTATCAGTTGATTGACTCTCTAGGACCGTTTCAAATGACCACACAGTGGTCAAATTGGCTTCGCATCTCAGACAATGCAGCAAAGAGAAATATATATTTGTCCAGATCTCCGCCAATTCGGGTTCAAGTAGAACGTAGGTTTGACGGAACCTCTGGGACTGCGCTTACCTGATAAGTGCCAATAAGGGCGAAAGCGGTGGTGGGCTGTCGAAGAGTTGCCTCCTTGTGCGGGCGTTCGCCGCTGAGTTTTTAATCCAAGAGTCTAGTGTCACCCCAAACCATGTCCATCTCATTCAATAAACTGATCGTATTATTTCTCTATCTCATTGTCTCCTTATAATGTTGACGGAAATCGCATCGTAAAGGGACGGGTCATCCTGACTCCAGTGATTCGTGATAAATTTGTATTCATGAGAAACTATTCTGTCCCACTTATCATGATCAACGCACTTGTTGCTTGCAGATCTCCAATATCAAACGTTTTAAGATTATGACATAACTAGCGTTCGTTCTGACTTAAGCAGTCCGCGAACAGTAAATGCATCCAAGTTGCTTACGTTATAGGGTAGCGACATTCGGGGCAGAGATTTGATTGGTCCGGATGTTCAAGGTCGAGCCATCCGTGGACCAATATGTGCGGTATGTTTTCAAACAAGCCAGTTCTACCTCCAGCCTCTTAAAGTGAACCTAACTGTGGTAAAACAAGGCTAATAACCGTAAAATATTTTCTATACCCATTACGAAACGGTCTACCGTCACCACAGCTTCGTTGTGGTAGAAACAAACATGGCTCAATACTTCTCAATTCGGTACTTCTCCGCAGGCTAATAATCTTTACTGTATTGGTTTCAAATCAAACGGCCGTCACTGACTCTTGTTGGAAGTACTGTTTGTCTAGCCACAGACATTCCCTGGTGTTACGCTGAGAGTTGTTCGTTTTACCTTTGCCTTGTTGTTCGCTATCTGGCGTGTTATGCTAGTCAGCGACATGACGCAAATCAGGGGACGACAAGGTGGCAGTAGGTGGCAGAGGCAATCACTGTAAGTCCACTGGGCCGTGAACTTTTGGCGAACACGATGTCGTCCCCATTACTGTCATCTATGATACTATGCTTGATCAGTCCCAAGATGAAAACATCAAAGACGTAGGTCGAAATAGTCGAGGATGGTATCCAGCACTGTATTTATTGAACAACTCATTTACCGTTCGCCAAACGCCATGAATATCGTTCGGATCGAGCCAAGGTCAAGTTTCCGAGGTGTAATGGAAAAGGAGAGGATTCTTAGTATTTTAATACAACTTCTGGAACATTCATCAGTTTGTTTCCTGACTCTTTCTCAACCACTTTTCGCTGTTTACGCAGGTTTCTTATGTGGCTCATTGATTTCGAACATATACTCATTTGCGAAGTGAGCTAGGGGAGCCAAATGAATCATGGAGGTTAGATTACTCATGGTGTGAATGCCATACCCAGAGAATTCCTGGTTGCTGCCGTCACGTCCCAAAAGTACGTAGATGTACACAAACGACGCGCGATATCCCATATGATTAGTGCTCCGTGTCAGTGAATGAATAGAACCCATAAAAACAAAACGCTTTTGAATTTGAGTTTGCTTCATTCGTAAATGGTGTCCGAGCAAAGCCCAGTTAAGTTCCTGCATAATTCTGTGGAAATTAGATAGGACATTCTAGAAAGTGTTCAGGTTAGCAAAAAATGCGACTTAGTTCTGAAGGCCAGGATTGCCACAGGCTGAGACATAGTTCTGATGCGGATGCCCTAATCAAAGTAAGCCAACCGCAGGGTTTTAAACTGTCTTGTCCATCCTACCTGTTTAACAAGTTCAATTGTGACACGCCCAAGACGAGTTGGTGGAAGATTCTGTTTCTCATAGGCCTAAATGTGCGGCTTGAAATGTGATGGAGCGTATTCTCGGCAGGGCACTCTTTCAAATCGATTCAGTGATTAGAAAGGTGAGGGAATTTCTCCCCTAAGAGGTTCGATCCAAAGCAGAATCGCTGTACACAAACATTGATGAGGAAGCCCAAACCATATATTTAAGAGATAACAACGAAAACTAGTGACACTTACCTTCTTATATTCTAGCCATTATTTTCCAAACAATATGGGTACCGATTTTCGTGCTGGGTTCGAACCCGGACTGTCCAGATGATGCTTAATGGTTTTGTCCACTCAGCAACCACGGCAATCCAGCAGCTAAAAAACATCAACAAATAATTG
>NW_008752097.1:283004-283485 GCF_000715545.1 Opisthorchis viverrini | reverse complement strand
AACCTTATGAGTATTGCAATACGAATACACATTCTCCCTCCTTGGAAATCCTTATGCTTTTTGTATTTGCGGATGTTATTTCTTTGCGTATTTTCTCAACTGCAGTTTATACGATGTGAGTCCCACCAACTACAGAGTTTTCGGCATCTCATGAAACTTCTGGATGTAAGAACGAAATTACTTGGTCAAATTTATAGTTACCTGCATTTGTTCGCAAGTGCAGTTCAGGTCACATGTTTCTTGGCTAAGGTCCCGAATAATCTGAATGCACAGAGGGAAGAGATTTACGGCGATATTGAGTCAACTCGTACGAACTTCGCAACCAATCACAACGAGCGGTTACGATGCGTCCAACTGGCGCCAGTTCAATAGTAATAACTTGGTTCTAAAGAGGATCCCCAGAGATATCAAGCTGACGCATACGGAGACATTATGTCTACTGGGAATCATCCGCAGTGCGCATCTCACGAAACTGCGGAGA
>NW_008752097.1:276561-282961 GCF_000715545.1 Opisthorchis viverrini | reverse complement strand
GTTCGGACACGACTGGTCGGAGATGTGCACTGCTGATGATTCCCAATAAGGATGAAAAGGCTGTACAGCGCTTCTCGGCTTTTCAACATAGAATGGTTTCACCGACAAGACAAAACCTTCACATACAAGAATATTGTGCCTAATTATTGAATCCAAATGGCAGTCAAACCGACAACCAGATGTCAAGTATTTTTGAGCAACAGAATGAGTAACCCATTCTGCCTGTTGTTGAACGATGACTGTTTAATTTCCCCACCATATGGTCCATAAAATCTACCCCAGAAACGAATCTCGTGACAAGAGGACTAATATGCTGGATTGTTTTAACCGGTGTTTCACGATTTGCTAAATTGTATACATTTAGCTGTTTATGCTGCTCTGTTCACAGAATCTGACAGCGAGGCTTACGCGAGAGGGGAAAACCTACACCCATCTATGCACATTACTGAACATTCCCTTCGGTTACGAGGAGACTGTGCTCAGGATCCTCCCGATGTGTTGATGGAAGACAGTCACCCTGGTGTCCTAACAACCCAACATTGTCGATCGATTCCGCATAAACCACATATTTGTAGGTGCCAACTGATGACAGAAAAATTAGCCGACAAACACTGATTGTAACAGTTTCTTCTCGCATTCAGTTTGCCACGACCGCGGAACGCAGCAACAGTAGATATGAGAAACCTCACGCGGACCAACATCTCGAAACTTATAGACTGTTAACAGCTTTGATGATGGAAGAAACATCATCACCACTGGTAATAGGTGCACGTCTCAGATACAACGCCACCGAACGCCTAAAATTATTGGTTATGTCAGTATTATCAAATATCACCAGATAGGCTCCGCCCTAAAACAGAAGGCAACCAAGCATAGAATTGGAATTTATTGAAATGCTTCATAAATAAGGGACAAAAATAACTTCAGGTAAACCCTCCTCGAGGGGCGCCTAGCCGTGTGATCTGTTTTAGAAGCATTTGCGGTGCACGATACCTGGACCAGACTCGTCGTATTCCTGTTTCGAGATCCACATCTGTTGGAACGTGGACAACGAAGCCAAGATCGAACCACCAATCCAAACCGAGTATTTACGCTCCGGTGGGGCAACGATCTTGATCTTCATCGTACTCGGAGCCAACGCAGTGATCTCCTTCTGCATACGATCCGCAATACCAGGGAACATGGTCGTACCACCAGACAGCACGGTGTTCGCGTACAAATCCTTGCGGATATCCACATCGCACTTCATGATCGAGTTGAACGTGCTCTCATGGATACCGGCAGATTCCATACCCAAGAAGCTCGGTTGGAACAGAGCCTCGGGACAACGGAACCGCTCGTTACCAATCGTGATCACCTGACCATCGGGCAGTTCGTAGCTCTTCTCCAGTGAGGAGCTCGATGCCGCGGTCGCCATCTCCTGCTCGAAGTCCAGAGCCACGTAGCACAACTTCTCCTTGATATCACGCACGATTTCTCGCTCGGCCGTTGTCGTGAAACTGTAACCACGCTCGGTCAGGATTTTCATCAGGTAGTCAGTCAGATCACGACCAGCCAGATCCAGACGGAGGATGGCGTGAGGAAGCGCGTAACCCTCATAGATTGGGACTGCGTGTGTGACACCGTCACCAGAGTCCAGCACGATACCGGTCGTACGACCCGACGCGTACAGGGACAGCACAGCCTGGATGCCCACATACATGGCTGGTGAGTTGAATGTTTCGAACATGATCTGTGTCATCTTCTCTCGATTGGCCTTCGGATTCAACGGGGCTTCGGTGAGCAGAACGGGGTGTTCTTCGGGCGCGACTCGCAACTCATTGTAGAAAGTGTGATGCCAGATCTTCTCCATATCATCCCAGTTGGTCACGATGCCGTGTTCGATTGGGTATTTGAGGGTGAGGATACCTCGTTTGGACTGGGCTTCATCACCAACGTAGCTATCCTTTTGTCCCATACCGACCATGACGCCCTAATCGAGGGACGGACAGAGAGCGGGAGAGGGAGAGTGGTGATGAATACCGGTAAACATAGCGCTTATTATCAATGGGATTTACGTGAGTATATCTACGAATTGACTTACTTGGTGACGTGGTCGTCCAACAATTGACGGGAAGACAGCACGTGGTGCGTCATCACCAGCGAAACCGGCCTTGCACATACCCGAACCATTGTCCACAACAAGGGCCTGAACTTCCTCGTCTGCCATTATTCCACCGAAACCTGTTCACTGTTGTGTACGAACAAGCAAGCACTTCAGTGCCGTCGGTGCTGACCGATTGCCAGAATCGTTCAGCGTGTCCAATTTATCTGGCTTCCATTTCGCCATATATGGCACTTGACCACATCTTGATTCCAATTGGTGTTTGGCACCCTCGTGCCCATTTCCCGTGTTCTGTGTGTTCTGTGTTGTGGCCAATTGAATGTTGGGGATGTCCTGGGCAAGGTGTGTATGATTCCCTGTGCACTCTCATCTGTCTGGCAACACAGAGCCAGTGTAATAAGGGATGTTTGATTGGATGCATCTGAGACGCCCGCCCACACGTGGGCAGTTTTGTTCGATCCTAGGTGCACATTGTCACGGTCACATTGTCTAGGTCCACGAAGATTTCCTCCCTGCCGATATGGTCGAGAATCCATCGACGGAATGCTAGTGTTGGTTGCACTTCACAACGGTTTGGTTCGATTCACATAAGACCGAGAAGATGAACGTGAATTTCCCTCAATTTATCGATCTCTATGTGACGTCTCGACAAAAATATTTTGATTGCGTTTTGTGTCTTTGATTGATGTGTGAATACCTAGTTTTTGTAGGTGCCTGGTTTCGGAAGAGAGGACTATTTTAACACCACAATTTTGTCCACTGAGTGTTCTTTTTAGTTTTTTTCGCGTTGATTCCAAATCCATATGGACAACTAGCGTCGTTTTGCGCCATACGACCTAACCTTTCATGACAAAGCGACTAGTCAACTTGGAGTTCAATTGCACATACGAATTCAGTATAGTGATATTCTCTGCCAGCGTGCACCACAAACAGTTCATAACTCATGGGCCAGACATACAGAACAAATTTCAGTGGTTAGTAAATTCTCCTTCAGAGTAAGCTCCATCTTTTTTCTCCTAAGGAAGTACATCGAAAATGCAGTTGACCTCTATTATTCCTCCATATACTAATATTTGCATGCTGGGTATGAACTCACGGTATCCAGCTTTCGGGCAACTCTCGTTTGTCATTCTAATAAACCAGACTCCGTTCAGAAATGATAGAGTAACTGACAGAATTTGGAAAGCATCGGTTTTCCAAATTTGTCCGTTCTCAAATCAACATGTATGCCAATCTTGACCACCGAAAATCTGATTTGTGTAAGGTTTAATCGAAATTTCCAAAATGCGGACTCGTTTTTTAAATATGAAAGGATCCGTACGAAGGATACGAGTTTCTTCACACGATGTTTTTTTCCTCCCCGAATGTCAGAGATTCTGCCTACATTATGTGGATTTTGTATAGCGTAAAGCCAAGCTAGGTGCACTCAGTTGTTGATGATGTTGCAGAATGTGGGTGGCTTGGCTTTTGGTCTATTGACAGCTGGACTGGAGACGTTTCGTCACCGATCGAGGTGGCATCGTCGGCGCACTGACGATATCAACCATTCGTTTAGTTGATTTTCATCAGTTCTCTTGCGCTTTTCATGGGACAACATTTCCAAGAAGACAGATGCTTTTTCCGTCCCCAATTCCAAAAGGTTGCTGTATTGTAAAGTTCACATCCTCGAGTTTGTTATCTTTCTTCTTTTTGATGAGCTGTTGAGATTTTGCTGACATTTTGTTCGAATCCCGGGCGGGTCTTTTGCACATTTGTACGTGGCAGTGTCTGGTATCAAGACGAGTCACTTCGGTTTTTGTAAATCTTCTATAGCTTAGAGAACTCTAAGATTTTGGTATCACCCTCTTGGTTTCCATTCCCCTTGGTTGACCATTGTGTTTGGTGTTCATAGTTCTCTCAGTACTTTGTTGAGTTGTTTGGAAGACTTTGATCGGGTTTGTCATTGAATGGACAGTATATGGTTGTGCCAATTAACAGTTTTTTCGATGATGATGATGATGATGATGACGATGATGATGATGATGACGGTGATAAAGTTCAATGATTCAAACAAGCACTACATTGGATAAAACGGAAGGAAATTACCTACACTGATTCACGAGCACAATGTAGTCATGAGAAGACACAATTCTGTTCGTTTGATTTTCTTAGACAAAGGTCAGGTATGTCACCGGTTCAACATGTGGAGATTTCGACCCATGGAGAAAGCAGGAACTTATAGGAACTTCTAAGGGTATGACACCGCAAAACAAATTCAATAAACTGACGCTTTAAAATTGACGCATTCTATATACTTCTGCAAACAACAGAACACGAACACGAATCGAACGAATGAACGAAACAACCGAGTGTCAAAAAATAGTTTGGATAACAGGATCGATCGCCAGCCAATCTAGTAAACATCACAAGGTCACCCAGAGTGTGAGCCCTAATGCGTTTCATTTTCTGGATCGGTTAACATTTTATTGAATGTAAAACATAGTCACAACGTCGCTTCTCACAGAGGTCACTGGGTCAAGTAACGTCAGTTGCAGTGTGGACCAATGGCCTGAACCGATGTATTTATCCACGAAATCAGGGTTGCCTTGTCGAAGAGTTTTCACAAACTTGTGAGCAGTTTCCTTCATGAAAACATAGGGTTGTCTTGGTTAGCATCGCTTCTCAGAAGAGACAAAGCATTTCGTCAAGTAAAATCATGGCCAAAGCATTCTATGTAGTAACCATCAGATCTGCCTTGTTTTGTGCGTTGTACGGCATTTTTTTTTAGGACGGATGTCCATAAATCCGCTTTGGTTGTACACTGCGAACTGGTAGATGATGTGAAAGGTAGAATCACTGGGCAACCTCTGGTACTTTGACTGAAACCAACTAGTTTTCCTGGCAGGCATGAACAGTCTTCGAAAAATACCAGTTGCCAGTTTTAGTATGCGAACATGGAAGAGTCAGTCCCAGACAGGACATAGAGCCATTCATCCTTCAGTTAAGGAAACCACATCAGGTGATCACTTATTGATTGGCTCCTTAGTTCGTTCAGAAAAATGGATGAGTTTCAACTCCGTGTGACTTGTTAGACTCGCGCGACTGTAGGATTGAGCCCAAGCAAGTGTCCTAAAAAATACGCAAATCAAAAATTAACCAGAGGGTGTCCAGTTCACGGATGGATTGAGGTGAGATGCGTTTAGTGTTAGTGCCAAGCCGACTTGTCTTCTTGGCACAGCACGCACTCGAAGTTTGTCTGCCACTCTCTGTGACGGTCTGCCTGTTGTGGTCAAACGTCATTTCGATCTCATCCTTATAGATTGTAGCACCGAAAGGGGTTCTGCACCAATCAAAAACCTGCCGACCTGATTCAGCAAGATCACATGAGGAAATTAGTGGATCAGGGTGAGATGCGCTAGTGCGAAGCTGACTTGTCCTCTTGGCATAGCACGCACTCGAAGTTTGTCTGTCACTCCCTGTGACTGTCCGCCTGTTGTGGTCAAACGTCATTTCGATCTCATCCTCATAGATTGCGGTCGTGACTGTTCGTGCTTGCCTGAGCACAAAAACCACGTTCACTGACTGTTCCAGAAACCGGGCAAACGAGTCCAGTGTCCGAGACATTGAGGATTTTGGTCTGCCCGCTCTCGACTAGCACTCATGTGCAAAGTAATTTTGGTTTTTCGAGAGACTTTCCCGGAACCCAGCTGAATCTCTCTCTGTCCAGGCAACCGAATGTGCTGCACCAGGCCGCCTCATGTTTCAGTTGCTACACTATTCCAGATATCGTGAGTCTCTCGCAAACCAAATGTGTTTACAAGTGAGTGTATTTCGCTGAGGATATCTTGGTTATACCGTATTTTCTTCCACAAGCAACCTTGGACACAACACACTACTCATAAGGTTACTGAAATCCAAATCAGTATGTCATCATCATCAGCTGTAATAACCGCGTACTCGTCGTACTGTGGTTGTAGCTGCCGCAATTTCGTTCACCGATGTTGTTTTAGGGGGGATAGGTACAGTGGGCAGTTAAGTGGGGTGTTGGAAAAGGAGCTATGCATTGAAGGCAATAGCTTGGATGCACGAACGCCATTGAGGGCGCTACTGGGCCATATCTGATAATGTCTCCAGCCATTGATGTGGCCCGTCTCGGGGTCACCATCCAGGAAGATGGCAGTGACCAGCTTCTCTGTCAAGGGTCGAGTTTACATTGCTGCGGTGCGCTCCATATTACTATATGGATCAGAAACCTGGCCGCTGCGCGCCGAGGACGTCAAAAGACTTTCAGTGTTTGACCATCGATGTCTTCGGAGC
>NW_008752097.1:261050-272638 GCF_000715545.1 Opisthorchis viverrini | reverse complement strand
TACGAACATGGAACAATCAGTCACAGCACCCCCCCCCCGTATCCTACCGGTGTAACGGTGGATACTACTGATGAGGCATGTGAGTAGTGTCTTCTCGTAAATCCGCCTCACATCTCTTAAAAAGTGGAATCTGTTACGGAATTTGTGGAATTGCTTTGTAGCATTTGCTTGGATTTGAGCAACAGTCAATGAATATCCAGAAAAGTTCAGGAAAGGCGTTCAAGGAGGATGGATTGAGGTGAGATGCGTTTAGTGTTAGTGCCAAGCCGACTTGTCTTCTTGGCACAGCACGCACTCGAAGTTTGTCTGCCACTCTCTGTGACGGTCTACCTGTTGTGGTCAAACGTCATTTCGACCTCATCCTTATAGATTGTAGCACCGAAAGGGAGTTCTGCACCAATCAAAAACCTGCCGACCTGATTCAGCAAGATCACACGAGGAATCGATTAGGTTGGACAGACTACCGCGTTTCTAGTTCACCGAAACGGCTTCCGTCGCATGTTGGAGGCGGGTTTGCTTGCTTCGTTCACTAGACTTCGATAGGTGAGATTTCCAGTTCGACCACATGGGTTTATTGGTCTCTTGATTCGGTCGTAATTGTTTGTGCTTGCCTGGGTACAAAGACCACATTCACTGACTGTTCCAGAAACCGGGTAAACGATTACAGTGGCCCAGACATTGAGGATTTTGGTCTGCCCACTCTCGAATATCACTCATGTGCAAAGTAATTTTGGTTTTTCGAGAGACTTTCCCGGAACCCAGCTGAATCTCTCTCTGTCCAGGCAACCGAATGTGCTGCACCAGGCCGCCTCATGTTTCAGTCGCTACGATTTTCGAGATATCGCGATACATGTATATTTTGTAATGCACTACTCATAAGGTTACCGATGAGTAGTGCATTACAAAACATCATTCAAATGACTTCAAACGTAGTGCGGGATTATTCGAAACCGTGCACACAGCAGATAGTTATGGGAAAAAGAAAATCACCTTCATTTATGTGGTAGAAAGCAGCAGCTAATGATGACGTACGGAACACAAGGCCGGCCCAAACGAACACACAGAAACTTGCTGTGACACACATAAACAGGGAGAGAACTATTTGAATAAAACGCTCTCGTTTGCGTAAATCGGGATTCACCTACGGATGCATTTCGTCAGCAGCTGCAATTGACTCCAAGTTGAAAGAACTCGCCGAAACTTGTCCTCTGATTGTCTCGTGCATAGAGGATGGACTCTTCCGTTGTGTATCCGTTAGGCTTAATCTGTGGTGCACGTGGCGCCTTTTTTCAACGGATTTCTTCCGTAATCAGAGATACCGTGGTCAGTAATCTGCACCCCTGTGTCCAGAGTAGTCATCAAGTAGACTGACTGTACGAACGCACTTAACGTGTACAACGTTTTCCCTACTGAGGTGCCGTTTAAAGATTTCCCGGCCGTGGTCCAAACTGATCAGAAGGGTGCATGCCACACGACACTCGGTCGTTTTCACTCCAGGAATGGCTGCACAGTCAGCATGAATGTTTTTTTGTTGTTGGTCGGCCTTGACAGCGTGAGTCACTTGGTTGTCGGCACATTTGAAGACTCACGCCACACCAGCTCAACGAAAAGGTCGGGTGTGACTGGATGTGACACGAGCATGCGATTCGACCTTGTGGCGTCGTCCGGGGAATGGTTCTCAATTTTCATTGCAATGACGATGCGGCTCACTTGTCAAAAAAAAACAGATTTCTGAGGCCATCACAGATCTGCAAGTATTTTCAACCTAGATGAAGAAACCCGAGCCTGAAGATTTCAAGTGGTCTCTCAGGTGAACAAGATGTCAGTGGATATCATTGCAACACACAAAAACCACTGCACGACTGTTCTTAGCGAATGATCAGACGCTTGCTTACCCCACCCCCCTAAACACACAAAGTTAGAGTCGAAAATTGGCTTATCTATTGTTCTGTTCACCGACTGCGACAGCTGAATCTTTTGTGCCATGTGTGACCGAAAAAAGGCAGAGGTTTCAAAGAGGACTGCCCCCATGTTATGGAGCGATTCGACTTCCCCTCAATCATCATTTTAGACACATCACAACTGATCATGAATGTTCTTTATTGGCCAATCTAGCCTGCCACAGAATGAGTAGCTTTCTGGCAAATGACCACTGCTGACCACCAGTTTACTTGTGCACCAAAAGGAATCAATAATCAATAAGCTTGTTTAACGAGACCCAGCAAGAGCATCCGCAAATCAGACCTGCATTCTGAATGTGCTGGAACCGATACATTCACTGTGGTCAAACACAGCGCAAATGATACATTTTAGTTTGTTGATGATGGTATTTTTAGACTTTCTGGGAAGCTTTCGCTTTTGCAAACTGTACACTGCATGTGTGCACTGCCCTTGCTAATTGATCAGGTGTTTGTTGATCTGTTCGCCGAGCTTGACAACTGACTTGCGAGCGTTGCCGTACGAGGAGACAAGACCGCTCCACAAAGTTTCCGGAATGATTAACCGTTGGAGTCTGCTAAAGTCGCCAGGCGCAAACTCCACGAAGGAAGTTCCTCCAGTCAACAGCGGTCGTTTGGCTAATAGATAATTCCTCTGATCAGAATTTGATTTTTGCCAAGTTTTTGGATCAGCAATCAGTGAATAGAATTACTGTCCTAACTCCATTCTAGACTGTTCCAGCCAAGTTCCCTTTCGAAGACCGATCTCTTGCCGACACTATCCAACTGTCGGAAACGGTTGGTAGTGTCATTTGGTGGCCATTGTTGCATAAACTCAGCTGATGGATCACTCCGTGGCTTTGCCAAAAAATGTATTGCCGTTTCCTTGTCATGAACGAGAGTTGAGAGCTTCAGAAAGTTCATTCAATGTTTTACATCCGAACGTACAAAATGAGCCTAGATGCGGATAAGGAGTTGTTTTCATCAAAAAAACAGGTCAAGTTTGTGTGCTTACATTGAACAGGAGATGGCAAAAAGTGGCACGGCTTAACTTTTCGCACATGCACTTTTTGCATTAGTGGCGGGGCTTATCTGGAAGAGATCTAGCATCACAAACGAGAGATTCAGCTAGGATCCAGGTGAATCTCTCGCAAAACAAAATTAGTTTGCAAATGGGTGTAGTTCGCTAAGATCCAACATGTTTTGCAGATCTCCCATGCAGCATGTGGTGTGGCGAACACGAAGGCTGCATGTCTAGACAAAGGAGGGCTATGAGTAAACTTAAACTTTTGACCTTTCCGTATAGGAGTTTGTGCTTGTGTTTCCCCAAGTTACATCAAAACGCATACATTCTGAGCACAAATAGCGTTTGTGTGGAACTTTATCGATGTGACAGAATGCCTGTTTCAAACCATTAGCTATACACATTGATACCCGAAAGCAAATGAGCTGACAACAGGTGGCTTAACAAAACGACCGGATACGAACGCCGGGTCCGATACAGGAATGCAAAGCGATCTTCACTAGTCCAGCGGCTAATTCGATTTTTTTTTACCCACTTAATATAGTTCAATATCTTTGCTTCGTTACTTAGAGCATTGTTTGATTCCGTTGTAACTCAGAATGGCAGTTGCCCATCGACATACAGAGTGGTTACACGCTCGCCTCGCATGTCACATGTCCGGGGTTCAAATCCCAGCACGGCGGTTGGATATACACTGCTGATGAGCTCTAATAAGAGCGAAACTCGGGTCGAGTGCTTCCCTTTGGTGTGGACTCACCGGAATAATTGCGCCAGAACAGGAGGACGACCCTCTAAATGAGAGTGGTGTGGCTATGAACGACATACAGAGTATTGGTGATTTCCCCACTAACAGGGACATGTAAACAGTCCGATGCCACTGCATGCCAGAACTGTCTTCGTTTACCATCCCATGTAATAAAACCTCGCAATTGCACACGAATTTGGTCAGGATGATGGCAACTTGTGAGTAGTGTGTTAAGTCCATGCCATACCCGGAATATTGTGCCAACTGAAACATCAGCCGGCAACATATTCAGTCGAAGAAGAAAGGCACCATAAGTGACGGATTCAGCTGGATTCAATTGAGCGCCTCGTCAAAACCAAAGTCGTTAGAGAATGAAAGTATGTGACGAATTGCTTCGAATTTGGGGTCAAGTAGAATACAAGGTTGACGGAAACTCGCCGACTATGCCCGCTAGTTGAGCCGCAAGAAGGACGGAATCGGTGGTGGGCTGTCGTAGAGTTTCCAGCGGTCTCATGAGTAGTGTATTGCTTCTTAGAACCTAGAACGAAGTTAGATAACGTAATTGCGGTGAGTGTTGCAAAATTCACCATTTTTGGTGTTGGACGAACAACGAAACAGCGAAACAACGGACCGGACGCGGACCATCCGCTTTGGTTGTAATTGGGTTAGACTGTTTGCACCCAAGAGATTCACGTGACAAAAAATTAATCGATACGCACAGTGTCGCATTTCGGCATGTTTATCATGTTCCGTAGTCTGTATATCACATGCTGACATGCATGGCCCCACAAGCACATTTTTGCCACAACACAGTGAGTAACCTAACCCAATTGGCCAGGTGCCTCTCGTCGGTTGGACGAGCAACAACTGCATTCCCTTGGTGGTTTCAGTGCGAGAGGGGGATACTCCAAAGACGGTTGAAAGTATACATTAGGACCGGGCACATGAGTCGCTCAGCTGATCGGAACTCGATCCGCTACCAGCAATCAATATAAATCCATAGCTATCCCGCCACTCACAGTTTCCTTCATTCGATCGATAGTCGATCAACAGTCGTTTTGTGTAAACATTCACTGATGCAACATTTGCCACCCGCTAATGGCAGAGTAAAAACAGAAAGAAGTAAAAGTGAGCCCTGTATTTTAAAAGGCGATTGAGGAAGTCGGTAGTGTTTTGATAATGTCTTCTGTAGCTGTGTTGAATTGTTTGCGGGCAGATCACGAACCTCATCAAACAACTCAACAGGCAATCGACCAACAACCAAGAACTGACTACTGAAAATATTTTGAAAAGGTTCCAGTCCCACCTTCATCAGCGTTATCGGGATCAATATGGATCAATATGGATCACTCATCTTATTTCAAGCTTAAGGAAAGTTAGTGTCTTGAGGAAATCTGGCTATTCGTTCATATATATGCATACAAAATTGAGATTACACTCCGGTGGCCACAGGGGGAAATCCAGCCGGTGACAGTTAAGTATATCATCGGAATGAGTGTTGGAGACAGTCCTGATTAGGTTCGTTCATCCATGTTTAGCGAAACACACCCATTTGCAAACAAATTTGGTTTTGCCAGCAACTCACCTGCAACCCAGCTGAATCTCTCGTTTGTGATATTTCCAGGCAACTAACTGAATGTGCTGTTTAGCTGGTTGCGGGGTTCGTAGGCTTCATACTCACACAACTGTCGCTTGAAAAGTCGTCCTGGCGAAAGAATTCTGCTGGGTCCACACCAAAGAGCGGAAGCACTAGACTCGAGTTTCGCTCTTATTAGAGGTCATCAGTAGTGGACCTGCCGGGGCTTGAACTTTGGACGTCTGACATGTGAGACGAGGGTAGTACCACTACTCCACCAGCGCACGGAAAACTAAGCACATCAATCTACCGTGATCCTGTCCGCGTGCTCAGACATGAAAATTCACTTGCGTCCTACAGAGTAATGCTGGCACAACTGCGCCATCAAACTTGATTTGCCACATGTCTGAACTTCCAGTTCCAGCACGGCTGATGTTCCCTCCTGACAAGAACGAAACTCGAGCATGCACTGAGGGGGGATGGTAACACGCTTGTCCAGAATTTCTGTGCTAACTGAATAAAAAGAATCCAATATAACATAATACACTTCTTACAGGGTCGCTAAATACTCTTCGATAGTTCACGACCGGTTTTGCTCTTCTTGAGACCCATCAGGTGGGCGCAAGTTCCAGCAGCCTTATGAGTAGAATATTACGTCTATACATGTATGGCGATATCTCGAACAACATGCCGTCTGAAACATGAGGCGGCCTGGTGCAGCACATCCAATCGCTTAAAAACATCATAAACAAGAGATTCAGCTGGGTCCCTTGTGAGTCTCTTGTCATAACCAAAGTGGTATGCAAATGAGTGTATTTCGTTGACCGGAAAAAGAACAAAACTGAATTGTTTAAAAGTGAAATGCAGACTATCGCTCAAAACCACGTCATTAGTGAACATGAGCACGTGAAGGGCTGATGAACCCTCGTGCCTCGAGTCACAGATGTTGAGTATGACTACTCGCGGTGGCCCGACTATTATTCTCAATATTATAAAATATGGAATATATATATATATATATATTATACAAGTCGAAACACAGTGTAGTGGAATAAGTTGTTGTAACCCGACGTCTCAGTTGCCGTGAGAAACCTTTTTCAAGGATTTCTACAATCACTTGAATACGGGTTAAATGCATCGACATTTGGGTCCATTATTCTGTCTTCTGATTGGTGTATTCTTGTATTGTATTGTATTGTATTCTTAATCAAAGTACACACGCAATCACGCGTCCACGTGTGCAGAGCTAACACACACACCCACGCACGCTGGTCCCAACCGAGTGCCGGCCGATCACAGGAATACACCAATCAGAAGACACGATAGTGGCTCCTAGTGTCGCTGCATTCGACTCTTAATCAATTGACTGTAAAAATCCTCGAAAAACGTCGCCCACGGCAACCGGAACTTCGGATTACAACAACTCAATGCACTACTCTGTTTTGACTTTAAAAATTCCACATGGCGCTCAATCTTTTTGGCGACTTTCGAGCGGATTTCGGCCCAGAACTCCCAAGGTTACAAAAATTTCGACAAACAGTCTAATTTGTACCTTAATTGAGTTTTGAGAGGACATTTAACTGAATATATTTGAATCTCTCCTTTATGATAGTCCGCTTCGAACAGTGGAAAAGTTTTCAGCAACCTTGGGAGTAGTGTGTTACTTTTAGAGCTTACAAAAGTTTATCCCGTCAAAATCTAGTTGATCTGGCTTATTTGCATCTTGAATATTTCGTCTCATTGTGTAAAATTTCATGACACATGAACAACTAGTCTGAATGGTCAGGACTACTTTTGCCAGTCAGCATACCGAAATATTTGTAGCTCGTTCATTCTCACTGGTGCTTGATCGGGTGTCCACTGATCTGTTCGCCGAGCTTGACAATTAGCTTTCAAACGTTCCGTCCCCAATCGAGGGGACATCATTAGTGTGCAGTTGGCCCAGTGCACTGCGCTCTGACGATACCCCCTTGACCGGAGAAGAAACGTTTTCGAGCTGGCCATCAGGCTTGGCGATCAGATCAACAGCCACCTGGTCAACCATCACTAACTACGCCTGGTTTGTTTCGGCGCTAGTAAAATGCTGACCTGCATTCTGGGCTTCTTGATTGTTCTGCCCACATGTTCGAATCTAGAAGGCCTAACCTAAAGAAGCCAGCCGGGGGTTCGTTATATATATATATCGTTCAAAAGTCGAGCCAAAGTACATCGTTTTAGGACTTGCACGGGAATCGTCGCTATTCGAGTGTTATGCAGGACACCGAATCATATTCAACGGACGATTATAGTAAACTTCATTGTCCAACAGGTATGCTCAATGGGATCAGCTCTAACCAGGGGACTGAAGCGAAACAACAACTATCGAGAGAGAGGGGGAGCAGAGAAAGAGAAAAGATTCCGGTGTGAACAACGAAAATGTGCAACCGAATGATGATGTTGTGATCTGAAGACTTCGTTACAAATTTACGCAAATGTATTTACTCATTCTCCGGTAGAGAAGAAGAGGTAAACACTTTTACTGTGTTCTGAAAAAGATTTGGTATGAGGGCTATTTTGAGCTGGTCTTTCCACCATCTGCGACAGCCCTATCGTTATGGTGACCGGCTGTAAAAGAGTCTTGTTACCTAGTTGTTAGTCGTGGCACGTTCGCCAGAACCGACGGGATCGAGACGGAGCGAATAGGCCAAGAAATGGTGGCTGACAGGATCTCAATCTCTACGCGTGGCACCGAACACAGTCAGACTCCGAGACACACTTGTTCACGGAGCTGAATGGTTAGGTTGCACACAGTTCGCGTCATCGTCAGTTCCCTCAGTTTTGGCACGCGTGGATATTCTCCATGTGAGAATGGGTGTGTGCTCGTGTGTGTGTGTGTGTGTGTTTACACCACGTCTGCCCATTCAGAGATAGTACAATGATTTGCTGCTTAATCCAAATGACCTTGTGACATGACCGCCACATGGGAGTCACAAAATCCCAACCGAAAGTAGTGCAAAACCTGCCAGAGAGCACAAGCCACCACCTACACAAGTGTGCAGGTTATAGCCCTAAGATCACAGTGTATTTCTGTAGTATTTAGTACTATCTGCAAATCAAGTGGTCCATGGTTGTTGTACGACTGCAATTCACAGGCGTGTGGAGCAGTCAAGTAGCTAACCAATGTTGGACAGCTTAGAAATTGAAGGTATCTCATCTTTTAAGGGCTTGTAATGACACACAAACCACACCATCAGATGAGGACGACATGAAAGAGATCCGTCAACAGGAAAGACTTTAAAATAGCCGAGAAAGCTATGATCACCCTCGTCAAGCCTACGGTTGCAGCATTTTTTTGAAACAGAGTCCATTCTGTGGTTATCCAACCCAGTTTTCTCACTCATGTGCTTCATAGGGTATTCTGTCTGGTGTTTCGATTGATGAGTGATTGCACTGTTAGATTGCAAGGTCGAGTAAGTTACTCCAATGCCAACGGTTACCTGTAATCTTCATCTCAAAATTCGAAGAATTCTAAACACGGCTAACAGAAGAGCAGCTTTCCAGAGGAGGGACACTCTTCATTGGTGAAATTGAAGGATTGCCTCCCGGCAAACAGGACCAGGGACTGTCACTCCAAAATCACGTGTAATGACTGTACCAAGGCCTCCATAGGACAGACGGCCAGGGAACTACACATCAGAGTCGGAGAGCATAGTAGAAAAACAAACAGACCGCCGAGAAACGCAGGTGAGTATCAATCAAGCGTTACTAAAAGACTCGGCAATTGCGGGGCACGCACTCGACATTGGACAAAGAATAGATTTAGTAAATGTTGAAGTTTTGAGGCGAGGACTACGGTCCACATCACGGTTCACATCACACAGACTGATAGACGAGGCGGTAGAAATCGCCAAGCATCCCAGTGTTAACAGAACTGGCAAGCGTGTGGAAGATGGTTTTGGATCAGTCAGGCTGACAGGTGTTGGTGTGCGGTCATCAGAAGGTGTAGTCATCATCTGAACTCCACTTGACCTCATCTCCCCCCAACTAAATTGTCGCAGCACTCACAAGCCCACGAAGATTAAATAAATCTATCAGCGGCGACCACGGTGGATCATCAGTTGAAGCACACTGAAGTGGAAGATTAAGGAACCAAACCTGAAACTTCCCCAATTTTATCAATGCAAGATTTTGACAATCACACTAACCGACAAGAGCCGTTAATCGACACTCAACACCGATCTAGTGTGATAATCTGAAGAGGACTTACTGATTGGTTGCCCGTCTGTCTTATAACTTGGCCGATTTGGTGACCTGCTCACTTGGCCTGATGAAGCTTTTGTGTCAAAAGCGAAACGTTGCTCAAATAAAAACTACCGATTGTTTACCAAGCTCTTTTGAAACGGAAAATTCGTGCTGTTCGCACGATGATGTTGGACTGGACCACTAGTGTCGATGGCAAACAGTTCTACTACCTACGTAACCCCCACTCGGGACACAAATTTCAGCTCTGATAATGAGAGGAACCCTTTCCCTAAAAGCGACCTTTTGTACCGTAATATACTTGACAAACTCCATTTATTCAACTAACTGAAATGGTATGACTGTAATTGACCCATTATCAGACGTGCTAGGATTTCCACCGGTTCGTAACGAGAGCCGAACAGTCAGTGTTCTGTTCGTCAAGGTGCTATTGGAACAATGGTGAAAAAACGCCTGGCCAAAAATGCTAAGCTTGGGGCATCTGAGTCAAACCACGGTACACACCTGGTTCAGTGCACATCAACACAACCAACCAACCACCAGTTTGTCCATTGGGATGGGAACAGCCGTCGGGCCTGGAACAGACGTCGAAAATGGGGATGGGTGTGCCGGTGGCAATGTCCAATCAACGAATCATCGAACCGGCCCAAATGCACACAAGACTAATTTTGGCCTACCTCCTGTTAGGTAGGCTTGCCAAAGCTGGAGAATGTGGCAAACCTGACCAAGGACCAATAGGAGGCCGGATGTGGTGAAACACCATATATGGGAACAATCAAGGCAGTATAAATTGTAGCTTGTGCACGTACCAAAACACTCACAGTCGCTTTCGTTTCGCGCACAAAACAACCGAATCGGACAGGGATAAAACTGACAAATGGCGGACGAAGAAGTTCAGGCCCTGGTTGTGGACAATGGTTCGGGAATGTGCAAAGCTGGTTTCGCTGGTGACGATGCGCCTCGTGCTGTCTTCCCCTCAATTGTTGGACGTCCACGTCACCAAGTAAGTCACATTCATTTCATAGGAAAAGCTTATTCAGCACCTGCATATTTTACTATCATATTCCTATAACACTGTGCATATGTATTATACCAACGTCTTTTAACCACATAACTTCCCATCCTAGGGTGTGATGGTCGGTATGGGACAAAAGGATAGCTACGTTGGTGATGAAGCCCAGTCCAAACGAGGTATCCTCACCCTCAAATACCCAATCGAACACGGCATCGTGACCAACTGGGATGATATGGAGAAGATCTGGCATCACACTTTCTACAATGAGTTGCGAGTCGCGCCCGAGGAACACCCCGTTCTGCTCACCGAAGCCCCGTTGAATCCGAAGGCCAACCGAGAGAAGATGACACAGATCATGTTCGAAACATTCAACTCACCAGCCATGTATGTGGGCATCCAGGCTGTGCTGTCCCTGTACGCGTCGGGTCGTACGACCGGTATCGTGCTGGACTCTGGTGACGGTGTCACACACGCAGTCCCAATCTATGAGGGTTACGCGCTTCCTCACGCCATCCTCCGTCTCGATCTGGCTGGTCGTGATCTGACTGACTACCTGATGAAAATCCTGACCGAGCGTGGTTACAGTTTCACGACAACGGCCGAGCGAGAAATCGTGCGTGATATCAAGGAGAAAGTTGTGCTAGTGGCTCTGGACTTCGAGCAGGAGATGGCGACCGCGGCATCGAGCTCCTCACTGGAGAAGAGCTACGAACTGCCTGATGGGTAGGTGATCACGATTGGTAACGAGCGGTTCCGTTGTCCCGAGGCTCTGTTCCAACCGAGCTTCTTGGGTATGGAATCTGCCGGTATCCATGAGAGCACGTTCAACTCGATCATGAAGTGCGATGTGGATATCCGCAAGGATTTGTACGCGAACACCGTGCTGTCTGGTGGTACGACCATGTTCCCTGGTATTGCGGATCGTATGCAGAAGGAGATCACTGCGTTGGCTCCGAGTACGATGAAGATCAAGATCGTTGCCCCACCGGAGCGTAAATACTCGGTTTGGATTGGTGGTTCGATCTTGGCTTCGTTGTCCACGTTCCAACAGA
>NW_008752097.1:257356-260893 GCF_000715545.1 Opisthorchis viverrini | reverse complement strand
TCTAATAAATTACACCCCATTACACGATTTCGTTGTTTTTACTGAATTACGATTTTCTGTCTGAAGACGTTGCGTCGAATATACTGGTATCTAATCTATGAAAATACTTAGTATTCGTATTTAGTGCTAGTGACATTTGAATATTCATACGTGGCATCATGCTCAACTTCCATAATGTCGATTTCGGTTATACAAGAGCGTAGGAATTCGATGTTGGCCTTCAGGATCGTCCGCAGACTTTGGGCATTAGATGGCTCCAAATATACTACCTTATCCAAGTACTGAGCGATAACATGTGGGCAGTCCCAGATTTGGTCGGCTGTGTGGCGATCCTCCCACTATGAACAGATCGATATGCTGATAGATTTGAGATACAGTAGGGAATGGTAAACGGACCGTCGGCTGCCTGATACACTTCATACATCGTCCTCAGGCCTCAGTGATGAACTTGTATGGTCCTAAATGTATTACACGTGGGACCGTACCTGACGAATGAAATACTGGCTGACGCCATACTTTGTCAAAACATGTGTCACACTCTGAGTTAAAGTCAACACCGTCTGGATAGTTGTAGATATGAGTTTTAATGATTTTGAAAGCAGGCTTGAGTGAAGCAAACTAAGGCAGCGTTAGCCCGAACTCAATCAAGTTTGACTGGATAGGAGACCACGCGAATATACAAGTCATTTGACGCACGGTGTTAGAGTGCCGCTGTCTATAGTTACGGGAAAACAAAGTTTGTAATCGCTGCAGGTTTGCGAAACTAAACATTTATTCGCGAATTGGGACGGTGTTTAAGGCAGTCTCACTTAAATTTCGTCCAAACGAGAGTAAGAGAAACAGCGGATTCAGTCGAGTCTTCCGTCAACATCATTTTAGTTTGCAAAAGGAATACTAACTTGTGCGTGCTTACGATTCGGTGAGAAGATAGCAATAAAAATAACTAGTCCCATTTCAGCAACCTTATGAGTAGTGTGTTACTGCCAGAACTTTTGTCATGATTTGGACGAAGTATGCAGCGCTGGAGAGTCCGATATTAAGATCCAGTCATTAGCAGTTCCAGGTGCTGTAATTTAATTTTTCATCCTTCTCGAAATTCACTAACCTGTGATCAAGGGCTGGTGTTCCAAAGTCCAACCGATAAGATTCACGTGCTAATGCACTTTACTGTGAACGTATTATCTCTTGCTGACGATAAGCACACACTATCCATATGGTATTAGGAAAACAACAACGCTCCACTCTTCAATGCATGGCCGCCAGCCCATTCAGAAAAATGATGCGTGGAATCCACAAGACTTTTGGCACTCAAAACAACCAACCAAACTATTATCATTCCTTAGACAATGGTGACCCTACTGTCGCCTGTAGCTTTCATATTGTAGCATATTTGTTGACACAGGAATTCTTGGCTAGGTTCTGACTTCTAAAATGTGGTGAGTGGCAATAACAGATAAATTAGGTTAACGTGAACTGACGCTAATTTGAGCGCTCTGCTGAACAGCGGAACGCATCCAAAGGAAAGGCACGCAGAGTACAACTGTGCCAAGTAAACGGAATTAGTTGCAAAGTCTAGCTCAGATCTCCTGTAAAATAGCCATTGCGTGTCATAAAGCTCCGAAAAAAGTGAACAAACGAAGTCTTTCACAAGTGCTGACGATTTCGAGGTCTGAGAGAAAGTTGGCCTAATAACCACAGCTGATTAGATGGATGTTTGACCGTCGAAAGAGCGGAATTCGAGCTAGGCTGTTTATTGGTTCTGTGTTTTCAGGATGTAACGGTCCACTCGTGCCACAGAACTAACCTAGACTAGGGTGAAAGAGTCTTCCTTCGGGAACACTTAGGGCGTCTTCACTTGTATGCGTAGCCGTGCACCGTTGTTCGGGTATACCAGTCATAGTCTCCAGGACTCTCCGTTGATAGCAATCTTCCTGAAAGATAGCTGGACGAACAGGCACTTCAGCTCTGTGATTCACTTTACTTCGGCTTGAGGGCAAGTTCCAGTGTGGTACAGTATTGACCTTTCCGGGTGGTAGTTCCCCTTTATCAGGAAGGTCAGATTCCTGAAAGCAACCACTGAATGCCCGAAATCTACTGAGACCCTAAGCTCCGCTAGATGCTGACCAGACAGACAACGCCCCCTCAATATGCAGCACGGCACAGCCTTGTGTCAAACCCAGACAGCTTGAGTCAGCATTGGGCCAAGTCCAGACAGTGTCTCTCCAATAAATAGCTTGAGACCGTTGCATTTTCACACTCGAAGGTACTCACGCTCTCGCACTCACTTGTTCGGAATAGAGCTGTTGTGTTCCATTCTGTGAGTCCTTTTCCCGATACTAGGCAGGTCGGATACAACATATTGGTGAATCAGCAGATATAACACCCTTTGGGACGATAAGTGGACCTGCGGTTCACCGAAGAATCGTTGCTTTTCTGTCCGTAGCTTATGATTTTCCTACCACGGCTCAACGCCTCTGTCCTCTGATCTCTGGAAGTTATGGGTCTGATACAGGTCACATTTCAGGAGACATCTATCGCCGAAAGTTATGTCCTTGACAAACGCCTGACCACCAGTGATGAGCTTCTGAAAACCCGTAGCGAGATTAGGGGACATCGTCAAGGGTTCCAGAGAAGACAACTTTTTCACTTACCGCGCGACACGACAGACGCAGATAGGGTTTTGCCGTAAATAGTATGGCTAATGACATAATCCACTGGTGGCTGCAACACCTTCCATCTGGCATTAAAAATTACCAGACAAGAAAGTTTTGCATTTCAAAACTGATAAGCGTATAGATGCGGGGGCGTAAGGCAAACTGATGGGAAAATCGGTCAAACATGTGAAGAGGAAACGGACGTAAAGCATGGAAAATACCATGTATTAAGTGATTGATTGATTGATTGATTGATTGATTGATTGATTGATTGATTGATTGATTGATTGATTGATTGATTGATTGATTGATTGATTGATTGATTGATTGATTGATTGATTGATTGATTGATTGATTGATTGATTGATTGATTGATTGATTGATTGATTGATGGGCGTACCAGACCAAGACGCAAACGATGTGAAATGCGTTTGGGACGACATACCAGAATTAATACTGAGAAATTAATGCAAGTTAGTAGTTGTATACGTTTCCCCCAACATCGGATGATCTGACAGAAAAACAAAGCAAGGAAAACGGGGTTAAATAGTCAATGGAATGGGAACAACAGATCAGCTTCAGACCCACATAGTCAGTATTAAAGAAGATGGCTACACTGTCTAAGACTTGGAAGAGGAGAAAGCCATTTGCAAATCGATTTGGTTGTCACGGGAGCCTCAAGTGAATAACTTGTTTATGATGTTCTTCAACTGAAGTGCTGCACACAGGCCGCTTCATGTTTCAGTTGGTACCGTATTCGAGATATCACAGTATATTTTCATGAAGGATACTACTCACAAGGTTGCTGAAAACTCTTCGACAACCCACGACCGGTTTCACCCTTCTTGGGGCTCATCGGGTAGGCGCAGTCCCCGAGTTTCCG
>NW_008752097.1:247319-257285 GCF_000715545.1 Opisthorchis viverrini | reverse complement strand
TTTTCACGAGAGACTCAAATGAATCTCTCGTTTATGATGTTCTACAACTGAATGTGCTACACACAGGCCGCCTCATGTTTCAGTTGGCACAATATTCGAGATATTGCAGTATAGTTAAATAAAGGAAACTACTCACAAGGTTGTCAAAAACTCTAAGACAGCCCACGAGCGGTTTCGCGAATGATTTGCAAATGAGTGTATTTGTCGCAATTAGTCCAATTTGGGTTCAAGTAGAACATAAGGTTGACGGAAACTAGGGGACTGCGCCTACCTGATGAGCCTCAAGAAGGGTGAAACCGGTCGGTGGCTGTCGAAGAGTTTTCAGCAACTTTGCGAACAGTTTCCCTTGCGAAGAGGAAGCCACCACCTTGAGCGACTACCTACAGGATACTTAAAACTTTCGCAAATCAACAAACATCCACTGACGAAAATTGTGCGCACCAATAAGGATGATGCCCTCTGCAACAGACATCTTACAAGTCATTACATTGTAAATGTCGGTGATATGAACCACTAGCAAATGTAACTCATTGGGAAAATGATACTTCCAAGCATCCGGCGTTGCAATACGAGACATTCCACCGTCTACATGCACTAGCGTTCGGTGGGACTAATGTGAGGATTGCAGTTCTTGGATGTCTTTAAACAAACACCAGTCGTCTAGACCAAGAGCTGAATGCTGCTATCGAAACACAGCCGTTTGACAAACAGTCTTTACCTGTACAGCCTTACCCCCGTAGCTGCGGTCGGCTTGTTGAATAAATGTGAATACGTAACAAGTGTGCGGAGAGTACACCTTGAAAAGATCTTTCTAACCACTGTGTTGTTCGTCAGAATGGAAATAAGTCGGCCAAAGCTAAGTGAGCGAGATTTCTTCCTGTAAGAGAAGTCGTTCTGTGCTGAGAAGTTGAGGAGCACTATACAGCTGTTTCACCTTTATTGGGAAACATCGGCGGTGCACATCTAATGAGACTCCAGGGAATCAGAAGCCCGCGGCCTCCCGGCCAGTGGTGTGAACATTTACCCTCTCGGCATCGAGCGACTGAACGGAATTGCGATTAGCTCTCATCCAGACAGGACACAGCACCAGTCACCCTTGAATCAAGGGGACCACATCACATGATCATCTATTGACTGGCTTCTCGTTAACGGCTTTTCAGAGAGAATTTTCACCCTTCTTGTCAACTTATTGAAACTTTATTCTGAGGACTCGTCACTCGTGAGCCGGTCAATCCATGACCACGTGATGTGGTTTCCGCGATTAGAGGGTGAGTGATGCTAAGTTTGTCTAAGTGAGAGCTAATCACACTGCTGATCAACCACTAGTGTAACGGTGCTACTGCTGATGGAGAGGCATGCGAGTAGTATGTTTTGTTGTAAATCCGCTTTGTGCCTCTTGAAAAGTGAGATCTATTACGGAATTTGTGGAGTCGCTTTGTAGCATTCGCTTGGATTTGAGCAACAGTCAATGAATGTTTAGTCGCTTTGTAGCACTTGCTTGGATTTAAGCAATGAATGATTGGAGTTAATGAATATCCAGGAAAGTTCAAGGAGAAGATCGATGTCCAGTTTTTGTAAATAAGATGCATATGAGAGTTTCCCTTCCCTGTCCAATAGTCTATAACTGGTCAGTTGGCATTTTCTAATAAATAACTCCGCAACGAAGGCCTTCTTCCTTTCACTAGTAGCCAAATGGTTAAATGTTCAATCACTTTCAAGAAGGTCACGGGTTCGAGACCTACTGGAGTTTCGTAAAATGTGCACCGTTGATGAGACCTATACGGTGCTTCTCGGCTTTTCCGGTTAGATCAACTTCAGTTTCAGTCGAATTCTAAATCGCTATTAGCGGAAAGATGCTTCGTTCCTACTGCCCAACCGATTTTTTAGCATGGAGATCACAAATGCCTTTTGATCGCAGAGATGCCCGTGATACCTGAGCATGATGCTCGTTCACCAGAATATCCGGTGCATTGTACACGATTTTTTTGGTAAAAGCAGATTGCTGAGGTGAAAGAAGGTTCAGCGTGATCACGACTTGTTGTTTTAGGTTAACTAATTTTGCTATTGTTCCACTGCTGGTTACCAGCATAATTGGTTGCTGATACGAAATTCAGGTCAGTCTTGGTCAAAAGCAATAAAAAAGGACCACTCTGTTTCCGTCTGTTAACCTCATAGCGATTACTAGCTCAGATATATGCTTTATGAATGCAGTAGATAACGAACCGGGAAGCATACTGTGACGCAGGGACGTGCAATTCGTCACCTAAGGCCACTTCTTATCAAAGGTTGCTACAATCAAATCCTACGGGTGCTGTTTGTGGTCTAACCCGCAACCGGAACACTAACAGTGGTTTACGTGAACTGGACTATCTGAGGTGACGCTGCTTCGTTCTATGAAAACCATTTTATCCGTGATTGAGTTCCGGATAATGTGAATGTAGAATGCTATTCATTTATTTTCGTTGTTGTGCCTAGACCGTCTGTTGTTGTTCTTGTATGCTCATACTGTAAAGACCTTCAAAAGTGACTTCTGACGGGAGTAACCAGGGTCAGGCGACGCTCTCAGTGATTTTCTTTGAGATTTAGCGTGTCCAATGGTTCAGATTCTTGAGGATGAAGATTTATTTACTAAGTAATATGGGACTCAAGCGAATCTGTTGGGGACTATGCCTACTTGCTGTGTTCCAGAAACGGACGAGACGGTAATGGATTGTCAAAGTTTTACATCAACATACAACGGTTTCCAAACATACGGTCTTGATAACGTCTACTCTGGCAAATATAACTATAAACTTTAGAGCGGGAGCACGAAGCAGCCGGGATCTTTATACAGATTGAATTACTTGATTAGTTTGTTCGCTGGAAAGTGTGAGTGGTGGGTCAAGGCAGTCTCAAGGTCCTTTTGTTGCCACAGCGGTGGGTCAGTTAACTGAATGATAATCACCTTGGCTGTTTCCAATGCTCTTCCATGAACAGGACAACTTACTGGCACCCGGTAAGCCATTTTGGACGATTTCGCCGGAACTCTCAGGTGGTTGGTATCGATCGCACTGGTCAAGTACGCAGCCCCTCAACTCCTCATTCTGTTTTGTGCTCAGGCGGTCACCGAGTGGTGCGACCCATACGATTTGCTGGATGTTGACTTATCGCAGACCGACAATACATCCTTGAAGCTGGTGTTGAGCACTGTACCGCTATTAAAGAGTACCGTAATTTGGGCTGCACTGGACGTCCGTCTCAAGACGTAAGTCATGTGAATTCTTAGACAAATGTAGATGTAAACCGGTTTTTAAGGCTTCCTCTTTCGATCTTAGGTTTGAGGTGTCTGTTTATAAACCAACCTGGATATCTTTGTAGTGCACTACTCATAAGGTCAGCCCACGACCGGTTTTCCCTACTTGGACTCAAGATAAGGAAGCTGAGACATAATGTAACTAAACTAACTAAATTTCCCAGTTCAGCGAACAAGCCAACGACCATATACACTCATTTGCAAACTAATTTGGTTTTCCGAGAGACTCACCTGGAACCCAGCTGAATCGCTCGTTTGTGATGTTTTCAAAGGTTTTCAAATGAGTGTATATTCGCTAATTTCGTGCAATTTGGTTTCAATTAAAACATAAGGTTGACGGCAACCCGGGGACTGCGCTTATCTGATGAGCCCCAAAAAGGGCGAAACCGGTCGTGGGCTGTCGACGGATTTTCAGCAACCTTATGAGTAGTACATTACAAAGATATACATGTATCGCGATATCTCGAATATCTTTGCGACTGTTTGCCACCAAGATTATCACCAGTAAGGATTCTAGTCTCTGAAGGTCAAAGGCTCAAGTAAATTTCTCAAATATTCTGTGAAAATAAGTGTACTCGCCAAACCGTACATGCCCTCTTTACCGGATTTGTTTTGACGTCCCATCAATGAGCCATCCAGGAATTGAAAACGGTTATTCATTTCTTCATCCTTAGCCGCTAGCAGAGTGGACAAAGATGAAAGACTCAAGGAGGTGCTCCATCATCATACTGGATCTGCGAATGATAAAAATACCACCCGTTTCTATAAAACGCTAGCTGCTCAATACTAGGTTTTAAGACCATGCATTCAAGTTTGCTCAAAGTCTGCTGAGGACTGTGAGTCCACACCTGTCTGTATATGGACTCGGGCACTGCTTTTATCCAGCGAACGACGACATGGTGCGCACAAATTTTTCATTAACCTTATGAGTAATATCGTAATCAGGATCAAATGCATCGACTGAAAAATGAAGCGGCTTGTGTGCAGCACCGAAGGCTTGAAGAATACAGGGAGGTTATTTGCGTCTCTCGTTAGCGGTAGTTAGATGCGCAGAAACTCTACATACGTGGATATTCACCGTTCCTCGAATCGATACCACGAATCTCGTTGTTAGAATTTCTACAGCTGTCTACCCCCGCGGGTACCGAAATCCCATCAACGTAAACCTGGAATTATGCGAAGTTTAACGGTTAATTACAAAGTAAGGTGTTAAAATGCTTCTGTTGAGAACTTCGGGAACATTGTCTATCGCAAAGCTGACACGCGCAAGTGCAGAAGCGCCACACAAGTTCAGAGTAAAATCAACCAATCGTGTTAAGAGAACACGTCACCTGCTCTGGTGACTGGCCCAAAGGCGATGCAATATGACACGTGATTCGCTGGCTAATCGATGAGTGAACAAACTCAAAGCGTGCGTGACATGCACTGCACTGAGACGTCATATGGGTATACATGGCAGATCACTGACGGAAACCAGAAATAAAACCCAAATGAACAATCTTTTCATTATATTCTTGAAAAGTGTATCATAACTGGGAGATCCAATGGCTGCTATCGTAAGCGTTACCTTGGTTTGACTTCCTAAAAGTGTTCATGTGGCAGTACACAAAAGCGGAAGTGTAGCTAGTGATGCGGGGACCGCATTCATCTAGCTTTTGCTACCAAAAGTGTGCGAACTCATTCCACAAGTGTTGTAACATCGGCAACACTGTCCGAAGCAGGTTGGTCACCATGCTTGCGTGATCGATAGAGAAGCACACGCTTGGGCAGTATCTCACTGTGATTGCGGTGGTGGAACGGCGTTTCTCCAAAAGGCACTGACGAGTCGATGAGCGATTGAAAAAAACGCCCTAAGGCAAGCTGCCTCCCTGGATGAGGTATATCCTACGTTCAAATCTTTTCAACTGTAATGCTGGTTGGGGGACAGAACTTCCACAATGCGGAAGAGAATCTTGGAGTTCCTTCCACCATCAGCATCACAACTCGATGTTCATTTTGGCGGTTTCACCTCTGGGGCCCTCCGGATATGATTTACCTACTTCATTCCACTTGGTTCACCTCCTGTGTGAGAATAAACTATTTATTATTCGAAGTTGCTGAATGACTGCTGCCCAGTCACCGTGTCGGCAGCGAGGTTCTCTCAGATGGCAATCGCATGTCAGTTCCAGGTCATAGCGAAAGAAAGAAGGCCTTCGCTGCGGAGTCACCTATTAGAAAATGCTAACTGAACAGTGACGGACTATTGGACAGGGAAGCAAAACTCTCATATGTATCTTGTTTACAAAAACTGAATATCCACATTCTCTTTGAACGCGTCTTTCTGAACTTTCCTGGATATTGCTCGAATCCAAACAAATTCTACAAAGCAGCTCCACAAATTCCGCAATAGATCTCACTTTTCAAGAGACACAAAGCGCATTTACAAGAAAACATACTACTCTCATGCCTCCCCCACCAGTAGTATCACCGTTGCAACAGTAATCTGTAGGACTGGATGCAAATCATCGGTGCCAAGACGATCACAATCGACCTTGTCAGAGTGTCCACCCAAGTTTGTTGACACCAGAGCACCACCTCAGTGACAGCTTGTTGACGTTGACGAGATTAAACCTGTGTATGAGACATCGATTACGATTAACAAGGTACAGGGTAGAAGGAACCTGGTTTTCTCCACGATGCAAAGAAAACGCCACTAATGAAAACCGCGTCCTTTGTAAATATGATTATGGTGCCTTCATGTGCTGCTTGATGCAGAGAACCGTACGGAGGCTTTAATTCTAATAGTGGAATCGAATCAGTATAGCGCTCTTCCCAGGGGGTCTTGCCTATTACCAACCAAAATTCCAACGTGGTTCTCGATGACAGGAAACCAGAACTGTAACATTTTGAAATAAGTTAGAATTCTCTATACGGGAGTTGGAACGCGCTTCAGTATTACCATTCATTTTTGTTGTCACAGCGGTCAAAATTTAATTCTTTTGGCACCGTAGTGTTCGATTCAGTCTAGCGTTTGTAGGTCCGGACTCACCTACTTGAGTGGACGTAGAATATTCCGGAATGGAATGTTTTGGACAGATCTGACCTCATCCGAAAGATTGAGGAGCTTCTATCAGAGCATACAAATCACCAAAAATTCACACGAGTGTGTGGATAAAAATAAGCTATAGGGTTTCCTTGGGAATTTTTCATTTCAAAGGTATTGCCAATAACCTTGTTATTGTGTAAAACTGGTGGTCCTGACTACGGTACTCTGAATAGTACCAAATCATGCCTCTCTTATCCATCGACTCGTCATTTTTAACTCCCTGTCCACTGTACCGTTTGAGGTCATGTCTCGGCTGGATACCAGACCAACTCAAGGTAAAGCAAACGGCGCTGGATGAACTGTCGAGCCCTTATAACCGAAGAAATCAGTTGACGGACTTTGTGTACACGGCTGTATATCTGTCATTTTCAGTAAGTCTACAGCATGCTATCGTAACCGGGAAGAATAAAACTCAGAAGTCAGTAGAGAGACGCCCAAGCTCCGTCGAATCGTCTCAGCAGCAAGGTTCACACCAAGGTAGTTGGGTATACGGACTAAACTGATGCAATTGCTTGGAGCAATTATTCTGGTGGGTCCACACCAAACAGTGGAAGCACTGGACTGGAGTTTGTCTCTTATTAGAGCTCATTAGTAGTACACAGCCTTGATTGTGAAGTCTGCAGGCGAGTGTGCTACTCTGTCAGCGCACGTTGGATGCAGCCGAACTGTCAGGCGAACGATTGGTTTGCCCGAAGCCTCAAACGACCAGCAGGTATAAAAATGTGGGGAACAGTCAACCACCAAGTAGGACCACGAAGTTTGAGGATTGTACGTGATCTTTCCTGACGTGACCTCTGCCAAATGAGCGCACACAGAATCGTGGCTGATGCACAGTGTTTCTGTGGTCTCCTCACAAGCGTGGTCCTTGTGTGGGGAGGCTGACCATCTATCCTACAAGCCTTCGCTAAATCGAGTCGAAAAGAGATTGATCAGACGGAGTGTAGCGCAATCGGTGTATCGCATCAAATCTTTAATCAATAAGAAGTCAAACTGGAATAGCACATAGCACACACTGTGAAGACAAACGATACGAATAAGGTTTTGAAAGGGTTGCAGCATTTCATAGCCAGCAACATCGCCTACATGTGGTTCACACGTAAAACACTGAGTTGGTGGTGTAGACTATCTAATTGCCGCGATTGTTTTTGTTATCATGCTGGTCTAGGAAATGTTGTGGAGTCCGCAGGTAGAAAACCACAAGGGTAGTGGCGCCGACACTCATGGGACCAGCTTGCCTCCCGTGAGGATCAGCCGCTTGAAGAAAACGCATCATCTCATGACACTTCACTTCCAGCAGCTCTGTAAAGTACAAATAAAGCAGGGTGAAATCCTGTGAAGTCCACTGCATCCTATTTATACTTCTAAGGCCTGTCTGAGATTGACAGGAACTTCCACGTTACCTGTAGTCATGGTGAACACGGAATACAAATGACGTGCCCCGCTTGTTTCGACCTGGTTTGTTGTGACCGGTGCTGCAAACTCCACTGTTCGCCCAATTGTGCAACATTACTGAGGCAAATTCCCCTCCTGTCAATCGATTGACCTTATCGGATTCCCACTGATGCACATGAAAGGTAACTTGACCTCAAGGCTGTCCGTATACAACCGAAGCGAGAAACAGGAAGAATCCGTGCGAATACACTGGCCAATTGAAACAGAGATCCGATGAAAGCCCATATATGGTAGTAACCAAAACGAATAAATGGGTGGAACACACGTACGTGCAGTCAAACTACTACTGGGATTGTGGGTTGCTGAATAATGTTTGATGAAGAAGCTCAAGCTCTAGTCATCGATAATGGTTCAGGAATGTGCAAAGCAGGCTTTGCTGGTGATGACGCTCCCCGTGCTGTATTCCCATCGATTGTTGGTCGACCACGTCACCAGGTAAGTCACTGTCAAGTCAGTTGTCGTTTTTTTCGAACCCGCTGGTTGGACGATATTGATCGGTCTTTTCCATAACATGAACTTGTAGACTTTGTAACTTTATCAACTTTAGACACCTGCTTTGTCTTGCGTGTGTGATGTACCACACTAGCAAAAAGTGTTGCAAGCCTTCGGTCCCCGTGGACCGTGTGATTTGGCTAATCGCCAATTGAGTTGCCGTCGTTCTCCCCCGGATCTGGCTCACCAGGTGGGTCTGTCCCTCAGACACCATGCCTACTCGCAAAGACGTCCGGCCACATCCTGGACTGGCTTAGATTTCCTGCCCTGACTGCACTCCGTTGGGTCACACAGCATTCGCCCTTTTGCAGTCGTTCGGCTGGCGATGATATTTCAGCCCATCTCACGAGAGGGAGGGAGAGAACACAGCGCATGCAGGAGGTTTACCAACCTCAGTATTTTGACCTTTCAGATCATGTATGTTTGCAGGTCAAGACCAGTGTCCATGTCAGAAAACGGTGTCGCACTTGGTAACACACAGGATCCCGACAACAAGTCTTCATCACTTGTCAGTGAGCCCAAAACACAAACTCACCTATACAGGTAAACGATATGACCAACCAGCCAACAGTACAGGTAGGACAGTCAGGAAGAACGGCTTCAGGGTAACTGCACCTGAAAGAGCTTCCAGAAAGGGTGCTAATCTCTGAGATTTACTAATGGAAAAGCGTATTTTGGTGTTTGCTCCTATTGGCGTACAACAGTGAGCTTAACTAATGTCTTATGTTTATTCGGTTTTCGGGCGTTCGCAGACTTCCCAGGGATGTCATTCTGTGCTCGATGCGTCCGTCCTGGAGCAGTATTCTTCAGCAGTTAAACAGATACTCGAGATGTGTAGTTTGGAAGTCGGAAGTCTTGTGCTTTAAAAACTGTGACGAGTCTGACGTGGATAGCTTGAGTGGCACGCTTCTTCGGCAGGCTCATCGATCGCAGCCTGATTGAGCTCGATCGCAGTGAATATTACTTTGGAATCCAAACTACAGGGAGGGAGTTAGGAGTTTTGATCGAATTTATCGATTAACGGGTTCGATCGACATGTAATCAGTCTCTCATCCCATCACGATATTGGCTGAAAACATGCTATCGCTCATATTCGTAGCAAACAGTTCTAGTGAAAGGATCCTCAATCTCTGTGCTGCAAAAAGTGGACAGCATGTTCACGAAGATATTACGCTAGAACTTGCCTAGGTATGTGTGGTCTACGATAGGCATGTATGTTTGACTAAACCGTTAGATTTGGAAAGATTTAGCGAAAGTCCAACACAAGCAAAATCATTGCGTCTCGAAGTAAATGGCTAATCGTCATCCGGAATAACTATCAAGCGAAATAGGGAATTCCATCGAAAAGTGGATTTCGCAAATTTAGAAAGTTTGGGACAGAGAGGGTATAGTTTAATCGAATGGAAAACATCGTAGTACCGGTTTCACAGGATGCTTACAGGTAACCTTCTTACCTCTACATTATTCAGGGCGTCATGGTTGGTATGGGACAGAAGGATAGCTACGTTGGTGATGAAGCCCAGTCCAAACGAGGTATCCTCACCCTCAAATACCCAATCGAACACGGCATCGTGACCAACTGGGATGATATGGAGAAGATCTGGCATCACACTTTCTACAATGAGTTGCGAGTCGCGCCCGAAGA
>NW_008752097.1:183401-247014 GCF_000715545.1 Opisthorchis viverrini | reverse complement strand
GACCACGTCACCAGGTAAGTCACTGTCAAGTCAGTTGTCGTTTTTTTCGAACCCGCTGGTTGGACGATATTGATCGGTCTTTTCTAGAACATGAACTTGTAGCCTTTGTAACTTTATCAACCTGAGACACCTGCTTTGTCTTGCGTGTGTGATGTACCACACTAGCAAAAAGTGTTGCAAGCCTTCGGTCCCCGTGGACCGTGTGATTTGGCTAATCGCCAATTGAGTTGCCGTCGTTCTCCCCCGGATCTGGCTCACCAGGTGGGTCTGTCACTCAGACACCATGCCTACTCGCAAAGACGTCCGGCCACATCCTGGACTGGCTTAGATTTCCTGCCCTGACTGCACTCCGTTGGGTCACACAGCATTCGCCCTTTTGCAGTCGTTCGGCTGCCGATGATATTTTAGCCCATCTCACGAGAAGGAGGGAGAGAACGCAGCGCATGCAGGAGGTTTATCAACCTCAGTATTTTGACCTTTCAGATCATGTATGTTTGCAGGTCAAGACCAGTGTCCATGTCAGAAAACGGTGTCGCACTTGGTAACACACAGGATCCCGACAACAAGTCTTCATCACTTGTCAGTGAGCCCAAAACACAAACTCACCTATACAGGTAAACGATATGACCAACCAGCCAACAGTACAGGTCGGACAGTCAGGAAGAACGGCTTCAGGGTAACTGCACCTGAAAGAGCTTCCAGAAAGGGTGCTAATCTCTGAGATTTACTAATGGAAAAGCGTATTTTGGTGTTTGCTCCTATTGCGGTACAACAGTGAGCTTAACTAATGTCTTATGTTTATTCGGTTTTCGGGCGTTCGCAGACTTCCCAGGGATGTCATTCTGTGCTCGATGCGTCCGTCCTGGAGCAGTATTCTTCAGCAGTTAAACAGATACTCGAGATGTGTAGTTTGGAAGTCGGAAGTCTTGTGCTTTAAAAACTGTGACGAGTCTGACGTGGATAGTTTGAGTGGCACGCTTCTTCGGCAAGCTCATCGATCGCAGCCTGACTGAGCTCGATCGCAGTGAATATTACTTTGGAATCCAAACTACAGGGAGGGAGTTAGGAGTTTTGATCGAATTTATCGATTACCGGGTTCGATCGACATGTAATCAGTCTCTCATCCCATCACGATATTGGCTGAAAACATGCTATCGCTCATATTCGCAGCAAACAGTTCTCGTGAAAGATTCCTCAATCTCTGTGCTGCAAAAAGTGGACAGTCTACAACAGCATGTTCACGAAGATATTACGCTAGAACTTGCCTAGGTATGTGTGGTCTACGATAGGCATGTATGTTTGACTAAACCGTTAGATTTGGAAAGATTTAGCGAAAGTCCAACACAAGCAAAATCATTGCGTCTCGAAGTAAATGGCTAATCGTCATCCGGAATAACTATCAAGCGAAATAGGGAATTCCATCGAAAAGTGGATTTCGCAAATTTAGAAAGTTTGGGACAGAGAGGGTATAGTTTAATCGAATGGAAAACATCGTAGTACCGGTTTCACAGGATGCCTACTGGTAACCTTCTTACCTCTACATTGTTCAGGGCGTCATGGTTGGTATGGGACAGAAGGATAGCTACGTTGGTGATGAAGCCCAGTCCAAACGAGGTATCCTCACCCTCAAATACCCAATCGAACACGGCATCGTGACCAACTGGGATGATATGGAGAAGATCTGGCACCATGCGTTCTACAATGAGTTGAGAATCGCACCTGAGGAACACCCCATTCTGCTCACCGAAGCCCCGTTGAATCCGAAGGCCAACCGAGAGAAGATGACACAGATCATGTTCGAAACATTCAACTCACCAGCCATGTATGTGGGCATCCAGGCTGTGCTGTCCCTGTACGCGTCGGGTCGTACGACCGGTATCGTGCTGGACTCTGGTGACGGTGTCACACACGCAGTCCCAATCTATGAGGGTTACGCGCTTCCTCACGCCATCCTCCGTCTCGATCTGGCTGGTCGTGATCTGACTGACTACCTGATGAAAATCCTGACCGAGCGTGGTTACAGTTTCACGACAACGGCCGAGCGAGAAATCGTGCGTGATATCAAGGAGAAGTTGTGCTACGTGGCTCTGGACTTCGAGCAGGAGATGGCGACCGCGGCATCGAGCTCCTCACTGGAGAAGAGCTACGAACTGCCTGATGGTCAGGTGATCACGATTGGTAACGAGCGGTTCCGTTGTCCCGAGGCTCTGTTCCAACCGAGCTTCTTGGGTATGGAATCTTCGTTGCCCCACCGGAGCGTAAATACTCGGTTTGGATTGGTGGTTCGATCTTGGCTTCGTTGTCCACGTTCCAACAGATGTGGATCTCGAAACAGGAATACGACGAGTCTGGTCCAGGTATCGTGCACCGCAAATGCTTCTAACTTATTCATATTCGTTTAGTTTACTATCTGGAAGTATTCATCCTGTTATTCAATGCTGCATGCTCTCAATAAACTCTATTTATCAGTGTGCCTCAAAGTGTCTCTTGTAACTGTAATGGATGCTCTTGACCGGTGACCTGGTTAGCATGTAAGGTTTTCAGCGGCTATTGATGAAGACCGAATATCGCACCATAGGGATGCATTCAAGGAGATGCTGTAGTTTTTTGTCTGCTGTCCGCTGAAGAAAGAAGTGTTTCTGTTTATAGAACTATGTCGAACTTACGGAACTGGTTAAATGCCCTTCCCGAGTTTTCAAGGCACTCACAAATCAGGTAACGTAACGACTGTTAGGATTTTATAAAGGAAATTACTCACAAGGTTGCTTAAAACTCTTCGACAGCCCACGACCGGTTTCGCCCTTCTTGGGGCTCATCAGGTAGGCACAGCTTTCAGCAAACTTGTGAGGAGTTTCCTTTATGAAAATATACTGCGATATCTCGAATATCGTGGCAACTGAAACATGAGGCGGCCTGTGTGCAGCGAATTCAGTTGTAGAATATCATAAACGAGAGATTCAGTTGAGTCTCTCGTGGAAACTAAATTGGTTTGCAAATGAGTGCATTTCTCGAAAACGGTCCAATTTGGATTGAAGTAGAACATATGGTTGACGGAGACTCGGGGACTACGCCTACGTGATGGGCTCCAAGAAGGGCGAAACCGGTCATGGGCTGTCCAAGAGTTTTCAGCAACCTTGTAAGTAGTTTCCTTTGTGAAAATATGCTTCCGCATCTCGAAGATCGTACCAATGGGAACATGAAGCCACCTGTATGCAGGACATTCAGTTGAAGAACATCATTAAAGAGTGATTCATTTGAGTCTTTCGTGAAAACCAAACTGATTTGCAAATGAGTGGGTTCCTCGAAAATTGTTAGGACTGTTCGACTGAATTTGAAATATGAATACAAGGGCAGTCATACAGTACCTGACTATGAGTGAGTAAAGTTTACTTTAGAAGCTCTGAGAGGGTGAGGGGAAGTGAAAATCTGGAGCAATGACTCATAAACGCAATGGACAGAGCCAAGGAAACTGTCACTAGAGCTTTGGATGCGGGGTTAGGGACGGGAGAAATAACCCGTTTCCTGTTGGAGTACATCTATTTTCTGAACCCGGTTGGCCGATGCTGAGGACAGCTAACCGGTTTTGCGTTATGCCCAGATTATCCTGTTTGGTATTTGGTTCCCTGAAATGGTATGTGTGTGGGGTCGGTAATGGGTCTAAACGTTGGCAGCACATATGCGTTCATTTGTGCTCAATTGCTTCTGTTTATATGCAGGGTAAATATCGCAAGTAACTAACAAACATCTTGTCATTATTAGCAGAGGACGATGCAAACCGTGAGTACGACAAAAGACCACCGTGTGACATCCATACTGTGTCGTATTTTATACAGTAGCCGAGACCCCTTGGGCGCAATTCAGTCAATCGATGGTCCAGTCAATCATCTCACTCGTCTACCGACAGTCACGTGACAGTCTAGCTGGCATGGTCGCATTCAGTGAGCAGCACAGACCTTCATATCGAAACTTCGATTAATTTAGTAGATGAATTAATTCGATCAGGAGGGACTATCCATCAATGCAAGGGTGTGTTGCATACTAATGGCGATGAACATATGCAAGGGCACAACGAGTCGCCAGCTATCAATCACGCAATCTGGCACCACTTGTGAATAGTTTTGACAAAAATTGATCGCCTTATTCCAAGCATTCAGTAGCTGGATACGCAGTTCCTTCACAACTAAGCCATTCACCCCAAAGTCTGCCCAAACCACTTGTTTGTATCCTCTTATGTCCAGCACAAATCTTGGAAGGTCGCAAGTAAGTTCGGAAGGAGGAAGATAACAGCGGTGCACGTGTGTTCACAATTTCTAGGGTCACAATTCAGAGTCTTCGTCTGCTCTCCGAAACTTGTACAACACAGTCGGGGACAAAGTGATTTGCATTCAGTACAATCCACATCCTGACAAGGCGAATGGATGTACTTCCCCTGCTTTGTATATTTGATTCTCGCTTCCGGCAACGACTATTGAATCGGAATACCTGAAATGAAACACTGACGCCTCACTATCGTGCAACCCCATTTTATTGGAAGGTCGTATTTTGAAGAAAAGAGGAAAAGTGGATGGGGAAGGGATTTCGTGTCATCGATCAATTGGAAGCCATTGTTTTAGAAGGGCATAGTGGACTTGGTAAAACGTACGGATTTCGTGTTAGCGTACACCTCCATACACTTATCCGGGCAATGTGGATAGAAACTGATACCAAGAACACCACTGACATCGATTAGAAGCCATGTTTTGCAGCGTTACAAGCAATGCACATGAAGAATTACGTGTGCCCAAGACGAGCGGCACCAACAGACCCGGACGTTTCGTACATATGCCTCTGCTAGATCAAAGACCGACCATCTCTCTGCTTTGACCACTCCGAAATAAACAGAAAAACAGCACCCACTTCGTCAAAAAATGGTTTGATATGCGCAATTCCTGACCTGAAGGATACAGCTTTTGCTGATGAATACATCCTCGATTGCACACTCGTTTTCTATTTGCCTCATTACGGGTTCACCGACACTAAACCACACGAGCTATTACTCTGAGACAACGGTGATCAGGGATCTGATCATCTCACAGTTCCGCTGCTTGAACAGGCCAAGTCTCGGAGCCGTACAACAAAACAGCCCATTCCGGAGCCTGGTACACTAGTTCTTTCAGATTCGGAGATATACTGGCTTGCCACTACAGATGTCTAAATTTAGCAAACGCCACCACAGTCTTGAAGATTCCCTCATTGATCTCATTTGGTACACTACAATCGGAACTAATGCAAGTTCCAACATATGCAGAACGCTTCACACCATCGAGGGCCTCTCCTTGGGTTGTAAACGACCTGTTGAATGACCGCTTATCCAGAAGCAGGATCTTACACGCTGTGGGTGCAAATGCATGTCAAGGGATCTGATGAATCTGGTCAGTTTGTCCAAAGGCACCTGCGCTTTATTCTCGTCAAAGAAGAAAACGATGCCGTCCGTGTTTCCCAGACCGACCGGGTTTTCGTTGTCAGCTGTTTAAACATCGGGCTTCTAGTGTTCACCTCATTGTCTCCCACATCACAAAACTAAATAAAAGTGGAGGGATTGGGTATCCTTGACGGATTCCACTTTGTTCACGGAAACTTTGAGAGAGTTCTCCGTATAGCCTCACGTTTGGAAGTATGAGAATACAAAGGACTGACTGTTCACAGACTTCCGGGACACTCCTTACCGAGCAATAGAAGACCAGGAGTACTAAACTATGGGTCACCTATCTGTAGGGTGTTGTTCTACAAGTGTGAATATTTGATCAACGCAGCCCCAAGCAGGCCGGATTCCCGCTTACTGCCCTCAAGTCCGTGTTTCACAAGCTACCCTAAACCGGCGGACGATGAGTGCTGCCAGAGTGGCATCAAGCTGATTCCCTCGTGATCATAACGCTCAACATGGGCTGCTTTTTTGAGAATTCGCACCATAATTAGTTCCTCGCAGTTGTCTGGGGGCAGGTCATCCAAAGGATCAGTGATTGACGAAGGTCGGCCTGAGTGAGTAGACCCTAGATCAGCCCACGGACGCACAACAGTTTTACACTTCCAACCTCAGCGGACTTTCACTCACAACGCACTGATGATATCACCTCGGTTGGTGATGAAACGTTTGCAATAAAAATTGACCAGATCAGCGAATAAACCAACGATCCTCATTGCCAACTTAGGTATCACTATTCTCTCCATTTACGAAGAGGAGAAACTGTTTGTTCTCAACAATAGTCGGACTGATCAGGGAAGTGTGAATGACTGGACCTGAGTTCGCACAGATTCATCGATTCTCGCGTCCATTTACCTGATCCTATCTTCCAGATGACTGACTGGAAACGTGTGAAGCCCCCTCGAAGGGAGTACCTGAATATCTTTTCCCAAAAAGGATTTTACGCTAAATCTGAAGCTCTCTCAGGACAGGTCTTTCTTGGAGGGTTTACTGTATCTGGCCGGATGAAACACAAAATATGAATCAAATCTCGAACGTGATTTCATCGTTGGCGCTGATTTTTAATTCTTGTACTCACACATACTTCAGCTGTTCCAACCGAAGCCTTTTGTCATTCCGGTCCATTTTATGCTGCTTGACCGACCCACTTGTTCCATCGGCACAAATTTACACCTGTGCTATTAATAGCAACCGAGGCATGTGTAGGCGTGTTCCGCTGACCTAAAATCAATGAGTTTCAAGGTCACGGAAATCTGAGCTCATGATACAGCCGCATTCATGAAGACAAAACAGCCACTCGATTCTTTAAGGCTTGCTTAGGTAGACATTGGACCACATGATCTAACACGGGAGACCGTACTTTTCTGGAGGGTTCGGTCATAAACCATCCTTAATCTCAGGTTTCTCTTGATCACCCGTGAATTTTGTAGCCCACACTCTGTCTGACAGCGTTACAAGTGGTCGTTGAGAGCGCCTCATCCACTCTCTCAAGCTAACTTGTTCAGTCGATAGTGTTGTGGCCGCCCACGCACAATAGTTTCCCTTCCAAAACCGTGCTCCCGCTCTAACCTCTTCAAGATTTCGTCAGAAGTTTCTCACCAATACGCCCTAATCAAATTCAACTCCTACACGAAGGAAACACGCTTCGCACTCCGTTTCGACGACTGAATTGAAATCGGTGTTTTTTGGCTTGAAGTAAGCATTCATGTGAGTTTGACCTCGATTGCGAGTCATTACTATCCATAAGATCGACGAAAACTTTGGACAGCCCCGCACCGACTTATCTCTTTTTGAGGCTCAGCAGATAGACCCAGTCCCAGAATTTTGCTCAAACTTATACATCGAAGTGTATGCACATTGTGATAAGTACTCGTTTACTGATTACATCGATGTTGCTAGACTATTCAGTAGAAGATAAGAGGAATCTTTCGACAAATACACTCATTTTCATAGAACTTTGTTTTTTCCCGGGGGACTCATTTGGAACTCAGAAGAACATCATCCAATTTCATCATTGTGTGGGTTCAATTAAAACACAAGTTTCGTGGGAATTCAGGGGCCGTGCCAACCTGATAAACCCCGAGGAGGGTGAAACCAGTCGCGGAGTTCAAAAGTTTTCAGCAACCTTGTGAGTAGTGTGTTACTTCCATAAAACAGGAATCTTTCTTTTTCAACCGGGTGTCAACTTAAACCGAGTCTTTCTTTGTAAATGAATTTTTATTGAAGCACGTGTGAAGTTTGATGTTCACGTCCAATATGACTCGTTCCACTAATGCTCCGAACTTGATCAGGACTCGGCAGAATAACTGTGCAAAATAACTGTGCAGAATAACTGTTCAAAACGTTGTTGATGTGAGCTTGACTTCCACAGATCCCGAAACCCATTCACAATTAATCAAAATTTGTCCAGGAAGTTTTAAGCGTCCGTGGCGCTCCCTGACTGGGAAGGTGTGACAGGTGGATCAATCGATCGACATAACTAGGACAGTTGCTGGGGCATCGGGCCAAATAATCAGATCGTCCAAACGTGAACACATTCGCCTCTGTTCAGACGCGATCATTCAGATGCGTCCTATGGTGTGGCTGTAACACGGATGCCCTGATGGGCTTGCCAGCGCGGCTAAACAGCGAAACTCGAGCCCAGTGCTTCCCCCCTCCAGCAGAATAACTGTGCTAGACCAGGACTGTTCAAACGAGAGTGAAGCGAATGTGAACTCCATAAAAAGGGTAGCCAGAAAGCCATCCGTAAGGACAACCAGTCGCATAGGCAGCAGCTTCGACAGGTGCAAAATCTACTTGTTGTTTGTTGAATTGGTGGAATTGTGGACAGACAGCAGGTTTCGACACATTTTGGATTTATAAACACAGACGTTTATCCACAGACATCCCACATCAAAGGAATGCTCGGAGAACTGACTTAGTGTCTGACTTACCTGAAGAATTCATGAAACAGAAACAGCCATAAAAGGAGGCTTGTTTCAATCCGGAAATGCTCCAGCTGATATCGATTACCTTGGAGAAGTCTCCTTGTCTTTTGCTGACGCCTATGCTTTTGTTATATCTGCTGATTCGCCGACCTGTGGTATCTGCTGTTAACCCGCTCCAGTGCCTACTGCCGGAGAAAAAAGACTCACAGAAGGGAACACAACAGCTATATTCCGAACAAGCGAGTTCGAGGGCGGGAGTGTGTGTGAGCGCGAGATCAAAAGTTACAGTGGCCCCATGCTATTTAAAGGGGACTTTCTGAAACTAATACAGGCTGTCTGATAGGTGTTAGTGAACACCCGTCAACATCGATCGTGCCTCTATGAAACGCCTGAACGCTGATCACATTCGGTCGTGCTTCTGTGGCGTGCATGAACACTCATCAGCTTTTGCTGAATTGATTGAATGATTGACTGGCCTGGATGCTTGCCGGCTTTCCTGTTGAGATTTCGGTGGAGCAGTAGGTTCCGGGTGTTCTGAGGATACTGTCGGGAATCTGACCTTTCTGATAGCTTTATTGCAGTTCGTTGGGAAGAATCGATCGGGTTCTTGTTACTTACCGTTCACCCTTGCAACACGTTGAATGTATAAAAAATGTCTCATAGCGTGCGTTAGATTTCCGGCCGGACAAACAACAGAACAATTAATGCTATCGAGGAGGGCATGCAACCATAAAACCCGGTAAAATCAACTCGTCATCTATCAATATCTAGAGTAATATCGGGGAACGCAAAGACAGTCTGTTGCCGTGCGTGGTCTTCATGTGGGGGAACACGTTCCCTCGCCAACACTGAAAAATGGCTTTGGTATATTTTATGTGATCTTGGCGGCTCGGTTGCGGAGTGCTGCGCGACGGAAAAATGCAATGTTTTTTCTATTTATCTATGAGGTCAAGTACTTTAAACCCAAAAATCCGAACCAGTTCAACCGGAATTTTTGAAATTCATTTGGGAGGGTAAGAATTGACCAACTATTGCTCTCCTCATCAGAACACTATCGGCCACGGCCATTGACCTGGCCGCGGATTTTCGTTCAACAAAGCGAGGGAGGCATGGAATTTGAGCAGCCGATTGTTCGCTTTTGGAGTTACTCAGTTTTGGTCGATTTTACTGAACCTTCTTTCTTTATCAGGTTTTATTGAGCTCCGTGATTCAGTAATGATCTGCACACCAATTCAAGGTAAAATCTGACTGCTGGAGCCTGGTGGAGGGAGGCCACAGGTTTTAGATTATCCCGGATTTTCTTGAGATGCGCACTGTTGATGATTCCCACTAAGGACGGGACAGCTGCACAGTGCTGTTCTTCGGTTCTTCAGCATTACCTGCAGGATGCAATGTCTGTTGAAGAAATAGCCAACTATCCTCACACATTCAACAATAAGCTTTCCTTTGGTGGACCAGGTAATAAGAACCCCTCGAAACATACACGCATACTTTCCCAACCAAACAACCGGTATTTTTTCTAGACTGTGATCGCTTTGCTTTACTTTTGGCTGGATTTTATTTCTCATCCTCAATCTTCATCCAAAAATGTTTGGAAATACAATGTTTGGTCGGTGTCGAACAGGACATGAGTCACACAAGTCACGTTTGTCTCAAACACCCACATGCCTGCTTATTACTGCCTACCTGTGCAGGTGGTGTGCACACTGAACGTGCCAATGATCGAAGGCAACAAACGAGCACACGACGGTTCAAGCGAAGTCATTTTTTGGTGGCTAGGTGAAGTGTCTCTACCTGCGCGCAGAAATTTTGACATTCTTGGGAGGGTAAGTAGTGTGTGGACCAAGCAGTCTGGAAAAGTTGACAAGCTAGAGAATCTTCGGTGTTCCTCATGATCTGAGGAAAATATTCGTCCTGGCCGCTGTTTTCGTTCAGTGACATGTCGTTCCAGTCAGTTGGAAATTAAACGTATTCAATTATTTTTGTGAAGTAGTTTTTAGATAAACTGTTCGGTAGCTCTGACAGGAAGCCAACGATCTGGTGCTTCCCGAAATACAATGACAGGCGAGAAATATCGTTTATCGATAAAATTATCAGACCTATATGAAGGGTTATCGATCCATCAGAACTCGGGGAGGTTGTCTGGCAATCATTCTGAAATGAGGTACATAGAATGTCACAGTGAAGATAAATGACTCATGGATGTTTTCCAACATCCATGGACTTTAGCTTGTGAGCAATCGTATAGACTTCCCTAGGTCAGTATTTTATTGATAGCTGTGTGTCAGAATGGGGACCAATTGGAACACAGTAACTATAATTGGAAATCCTCAACTAAAGCTTGAAAAGTCCAGAAACCGCGGGTTCGCTCCATCCATCCATGATCTTCTAATTCGCAAATTCCTGTCTTGACCAATGAGCTATTTTGCGTCGCATTTGGGGAGCTCTGCGCTCAGAATCCTGTCCTACTTTAGGGTCATGATCACAACTCGCTACTCCATTGTTGGCTGAACGGACGATCATATTCCAAGCACTTTTCAGTCACTAGTACCTAGAATTGCAACAATAACTAGTTCGCCAAATTGATGTGAAATGTTAAATAAATCGGTAAAAACAGTTTATCCCTGTAACAGTTTCACGGGAGGGTATCGAATAGACCTGCTAATCTTATTGCACATGTTTTATATAGCGAATAGTCTTAGGTTTATTCGGAGAAATTGGTGTATTGACACAAAGAAGCGTAAGAACAACTAGGTGAGGGAGACAATCCTGGTTGTTGGTGTATGAAGGTTGCTTGGGACTTCTCATGAGATACATTCGAAAGATGTCAAGGTTTCACACACACACACACACACACACACCGCTACGGTGTGAATCCACAGCTGGAGGTAGAAAAAGCATCTTTGACCCTTAACTAATTGGTGCTGGCGACCCTAATTTTCGTCACCTTCAGTGGTTTGACCTGCATGATACCTGCGAGGTATAAGAAATTGAATAAGACGTCTTTCACTAACAAGTCCTCGTAAAGATACTCCACTATGGTGAAAGGAAGAAGGCCTTCGTTGCGGAGTTGTTTATTAGAGAAACACCAACTGAACAGTTGCAGACTATTGGACAGGGGAGCAGAACTCTCATATGAATCTTATTTTATGAAAACTGAACATCGATCCTCTCCTTGAATCCGTCTTCCTGAAATTTCCTGGGTATTCATTGACTGCTACTCAAATGCGAGCAAATGCTACAAAGCGACTCCACATATTCCGCAATAGATCTCACTTTTCAAATGACGCGAAGCGGATTCACGAGGGAACATGCTACTCGCATGCTCCCATCAGTAGTAGCACTGTTACAATGGTAGTATATGTGAATGAGTAATCACAGTGGTCCGGTGTCTCTTGGTTCGAACTCCTGCTCACGCGGTAATCCTTTGAAAGGTCTAAAGGGCCTTCCATCGCTTGCTGATTACAGCTGAGTACCGATTTTTCCGAATGTGTACGGCTCCGACGTTGACGAAGTCACCATGAGGACTAAACCAAAGAAGTATATCCTGAAATCAGATATTTTCCGTAAGGTTAGGAGCCAACATTAACCTAGTTGTTGACAAGGATTGAAGATATATATGTGTATCTAGAATCTCCCAGGGGAATCTCCGTTTTTTTTTAAAAAAAATCTCCCCCATTGAAGAATTCCGAATCACAAAATACTCAAAAAAACAGTTTTACTTTAGCATACCCTTCGATTTCATTCCCAGGAAGGTGAATGAAACACAAGGTGTCCCATTTGCAAGTCTATCAATGACACTTGCCAAGTTTGACAAAACCGAGGGCTGGCATACAGGAAGTTTCTTATCAAAAAATTACGAAGATGGTTCAAAGTAAGGAACAAAAGTCCAATATGGTTACGGCAAAGTCAGGGGAATTCACTCCCAATACAAAGTTCTCCACTGACTGTAAACCAGTATCTCTGAAACTTGTGTTATAAGCAAGTCAGGAATAGGAATGTTTCAATAAAGATCCCGTTCGGCGCGTGAAGTCACTAGTACTTTTCTGTCTCTATCGGAAGCCATCAACAGCAGGGATCTGACAAATTTCCGGCGAGATTCGAACACGCAGTCTGTCGGCTAGTAATCGAAGTCGTTCACTCAACAAGGTTTTTATGATTCACTCCCGGGGTCAATGTAAACCGAACGACCTGGTGTTTCTCATAACTCGTACCCCGAGGTTTAACCGTATAGATGAGTTTCGACCGAATTAGTTTTGCTCACTTCATCACAGATCCCTTTGTGTGTGAATGATGTTCAGCCACTAAAAGGAGTAGGTTTTGTTGCTCCAGTCATTCTGTCATGGAGTATTTGTCGGCTGTGGGCCGGTGTTCACTCTCAAACTGAGTTCGAACCCTGGGTGACATCGGTCATGACAACGCATCCCTCAGAGAGTAGATCTTCAGACGAAACTGGTAAAGGTAACATGAAGCACACATAATATTCAGTGTCTGTGTGGATCACGTCCCACTGTGTGTGTGTGTGTGTGAACCAGCTAACCTATTATTTTTGGAGATGGTATTCAAACCATTCTCTCACAGCATAGTGTATTTGGACTACGAAAAATTTCTGGCGCTGCACACCGACTGACATCTGTGTGAACGTCTATCTTCGGGAATATTGAAGCATGTTAGAGATTGTGACAGACATAGCACCAAATTCACGTGACTCGTCGTTAGTGAGTTGATCCAACAAGTTTGTAGTTCCATCCCGAGGGCACCAGTTGTCTGTGCGTGTGTTGGTTGGCTGATTGACGTTCACATTGAATGTCTTGGTGTTCAGCGAGGTATTCGGAAGTCGACTCAACTTTTGTTGGTACGTTCAAGCGTTGTGAATAGGCATCCACGAAGTCCATAGCACAGCCAAAATTGATGTCTACTCGAAGACATCAAAAATTAGCCCTTTACATGGTTGGAGCCAATTTAGTTCGCCTCAGTCAATGAACAAGCCTATGTTAAGACATAGCAACGCTTGTGAGCAACTCGAAATGAACAGGGACTTTGTCATCTGCACTACGAATGAACTAATACCAACGGACATTTTACCATCAGACAGAAGGAGCCGGTGTTGAATCATATCTGATTCATCCATGGTCACGCTAGAAGGTGCTACACTGAACCCGGTGATGCCTTCGGAAGCTTTACGAACCATCTGTAGATGATGCTTCATTAGTTTGTGATTGAATCACTGTTCCGATGCTTACTTTGAGAGCATTTAAACAAACCCACCTATGCGTTATGTTCACTTGTGAAAATCAGCGCGATATACTACTGACCCGTCGCGCAGACAGACAGACGTCGTGTCTACAGAAAGCCAACTTGGAGAGGTCACTGAACCCGGTGTTCGTTTCGATTAGCGTGAACGCGAATCTAGTGTGATGCCTTCTCAGCATGACGACGGAATATGCATTGAAGCAGGGTTTTGAACCACTCTTAAACACCCTGATAGATTCTTTGGAAGGACTGCGAAGCCGAATAAAACGACCATATTTACACGGAAGCATGTCCTGGCGCGTCTGTCATACTGAGGAGACAAAGTCAGGTAGATGTGCATTCAGAGGTGTAGTAAAATGCTGAAATACATAGATTGCACAACTGGTTGACGCACACTTTTCACCGGACAACCGCTGAAGGACGGATGTCCTCATCAGGCCACTTCTGTCTGTTTGCCTGATGCTGTGGGGCTAGGCCGATCGACACGACCGGATGGTCTGGACATCCTGGCTGGCGAACGGCCTAGTATGACACATGAACAGCTCGTCTTTGGCCCATCTGGGTGATGTTGGAGTAGTAACTTGACAGCATGCGGCTGATTAAGCGAATCCATTTGATTGTGTGGTTTAGCACACGTGGCTGTTTACGTGCTCCTGACTGAGGGTAGTCACGTGCAAAGGCGATACGGGACACATAAACCGACTCAGATTTGACTTGACACTAAAGCTTCGGATGTACAACAAGAAATTCCAAATTGTGTATAAAATTTTTCCAACTGTTTTAGACTAAATCATGGGCAAACTTTGGCATTTGTAAGGTCGTTCAGTATTGGTCGGAGCTAGTTGCTGGGATGCCCCTTGCCACTGAAGAAGACGTTTCCCGTCAGAATCACAGACCTAATGTAATTTCACTCAAACACACAAAAAACAAGGCAATATCAGATTGTGATCAGTCGCATAAACGGTGATCGTGTGAAGTTAGCAGGACTTACAGCACGCAACGCGACCAGTTGAGCGTTATTCATCAAACTGAGTCACATACGGTCTACAACATCCAGTCCCCTGATCAGCTCGTGATGATACACACATGTTTGTGCCACATGAAGAGTGTCGTCTGGTAGTCGAACGTTAGCAAGAAATGAAATGGTTTCGTATACTACATTGCCACAGGCGTACAAGGTTATAGACTAGTTGGGTCACTGGAAAACAGCAACTTCCTTGAGAGCGAGGCGGCCAACAAACCCCGAACCTTAGCTTCGCATGATTCTGCCGTTGATTCCACGTTCTGAAGGTCGAATCCCAACAATAATTGGACAAACCCAATGTTCCACTCGAACCCACGCAAAACGAGCGCAACTGTTGTCTACCCCGCCCCCCCCCCAATGATATCAGGACAACTTTGCTGCTCTCTCTTGAAGGATTATTTCACATTTCGTTGGACTGTTGGAACGATTTCATCCAGATTACTAAAACGCTATTGCGTGAAACGGTTGTTTTTTTCTGCGATTACACATTTGTTGGTTTAATACTTTGAGAGAATCACGCTCACAGAGCAGCGAATATTCGCTCTCGTTTTTGGGTGGTGATAATAGAAAAGAAAGTGTGCTATCATTTTGGGTATTGCACTTTACGAAAGCCCTACCGGTGATTTTCTTGGTGTTTCACTTATGAAAAATATAGCAGGTTATTTTTAATCACGTTCATTAGGTTGCCTTTCATTGGGCAGCGTCAAATAACACTTTGGCCGTCTTAGCTCGACTGCTCCAAGACTTAATGATAACACTTTGTCAGAAAGATTACAGTCCTGGAAGGAAGTTCAGGGCGTCCGAAGCCTACTGGGAACCGCCAAAATCACGTCATAAAATGGCCAGAAAAACCAGCTGCCTATTGGACGCTCAATCAACCAATCAGGGACAAGTGACAGTGCCCGATTGTGACCTAGAGGCTATGCCTGCAATCACCTATCATCGACCTGACAGCCTTGATTCCGGGTTATGACCTTTAACAGTGCGCCTTCAAACGTAGTGACGCCGTCCGTAATTTTACACCAACATGTTCGCAATAAAGCTGTTGTGCTTTTGTTGGGTGAATCTTTTCGGTCTCTGAAGTTCGGCAACCGAGTTTTGCAGTTGATCACAACACACTTCAACCTCCATTGTCCACCAAGTGGAGAACGGAGTGATTCACCTGAAGGTAGAGTTCATTATAAATTTGCGTGTTTGCAGTGCTTTGGCTCAGAAACAGGAATTTCCTATTGCAAACCTGCCATAACTTTTCGATAAATAGATAGGAATGAACAGCCGTGTTAGGTTGCACTTTCCAAATACGCATCTACGAGTCTCTTCTTCGAGGTCGGCCGATACCAGGAGTCCAGTCCTTTTGTCGCCATCTTCAGTTCACTTGCGGTTGCGATTATTCAGAGTTATCAGGCTGCCTGCCAGCCTACGTACTGTCCACTGACGATTGACGAAAATAAAATAGAAGTCGGTAATGAACTGGAGTATTGGTAGCTCGGGTGCATTTTTCGGTAGTTGATCACGTGGTTGTTGATCTGTTTGCCGAGTTTGAAAGTTGACTTACAAACTTTTGGTCATCATTTGACGATACATCATCAGCGAGCTGTTGGGTGCATGATTCCTCTCTGCGGAATTCCTCTTATATAGTTTTCAGCCAGGTTGGTTACTGATAGTCATCTCATTTGGGACCTGATGGGTCTGTCTGTGATCTGTGTTGCGTTGTGGTCTGTATTTATTGCTTTCGATTTCTTCACTACACACACTGCCGTTGTTGGTCCATTCCTGATCCGTATGGCTTCGTGGTCCACCTTTCTGTTGTCTGATTGGTTGAAGATGTACCCTCTATTATTAGTAGTTTACCCCGAATATCGCTGGAACATGAATTGGCCTCCGTGTATTACGTTCAGTTGAAGAGCATCATGAGGGAGAAAATCAGCTGGGAATAAGTTGAGTCTTCTGATAAAAACAGTGTTGTGAGGATCATGGATTTTCGCGTGAAGGTAGAACATAAAGTTAAGTACAAACCCTACGTTGCTGAGTAAACATGCTTTGGGTTTCATTATTTTGATGTATGGTGCACCCCGGATAAGGTAAATACCGCAGCAGATATGTGCACTTCAACACGAATCATGAATTCAAGTAAGCCTGACTTCAGAAATAATATAAATTCATTGTACAACTTAGAATAAAAGGAAAGACGACGTAGCTTTTCCCGATACCTTGCGCCCTATAAACAAGCTGAGATGCCTGATGCTGGCTATCTCACATTGAGTTAATTGCATAGCTTACATTGAACCATGTGAAAGGATATGCGATCCAGGAACACTTTGTCCGGCGTCAAACCCCTCAACTCTACTGTCCAAGTGGATCATAACAATACTTACATTATGATCAACGATTGCCGAGGCACCATTTTACGGTCATCTATGTCATCAGTTATCAGCGAATCATCAACTAGCAAGGCGTTGTGTGCCCAACTACTATCTTTATAGAGTAGTGTAATCTCCCTAAGAACGGTCTAAACGTAACCGAATGGATTCTCGTACATTTTTAGACAGCGTTCAAACCAGACGCAGTTTTTTTATCACAGGTGATTTTTCATGAGGCATGACAACTACTTTCATTTGCACATGAGTTCAGTTTTGACAGCAGACTCAACTAAACCCAACTGAGTCGTCTATTGATGGTGCCTTGAGGTGAATTATCGAAATCTGTCCAATTTGGGTTCAAGCAGAACATAAGGTTGACGGAAACTCGGGAACTGCGCCTTCCTGATGAGTCCCAAGTGAAGCGAAACTGGCCGTTGGCTGTGGAAGTTTTGAGTGACCTTATGAGTAGCGTGTTACGTTTAGACAGTGTTTGACCCATTCACTAATGATGTTCGAATCTGAAATGTATGGTCGGAAAACACAGTAACCGGCTCCACGGTGCGATAGTGTATCAGCTGGATTCACTCGCTTCGGTTTATGCCACCTGTTCAATGACCCTTCACACAGCCGAACGGAACGGACAGCCCGTGCTTTTGGCCGCTCCAGGGCATGTCAGGGCGACTGTGGCTTGCCCTGACCGGAGCACTTCCTCAGCTGCCACGGCAACAAAGAGCTGCGGCCCTGACGCGTCCAAGCCCCCTCAGCCTGTGTACCCTCCGTCCCGGATACCGTTGAAGACGGCGTCGCTTGAAATCGCTAACTTTACCCAATTTCGATGGTACCACAGCAACTAAGCCGATCTGGACGAAATTTGAGAAGCTGAGATGAGACATCATCAAGATTGTCCTTCATTCGTTGACTATTTATGGGAAAGGTTAAAGAGATGGAAGATTGGAAAAGGAACTTTTATGGCCTAGTAGTGTATAGGCAAGGGAGACGAAGCATCGCCGGGGCAGCTGGCAGCGATTTTTCACTTCGCCGATGGATACCATGGTAACCTGTGTTACTAGTTTTGGAAACCAACGGGCAGCTCGTTCTATCAGTATTCCCGATTAAATTTTCTACAATTTTTTTGAAGCAAAAGTCTGCTGATGGTCTACTAGATGCCTGTACCGTTTGAACACAATTTGAAGTGCTCGCAAAGATCATTTAGTCTGGAAATCATAACCTTAAGAAAGGTAGGATTGTGCCTCGCCACTGCTTTGCCCCAATAATCATAAGCTGTATCGAGGACGGGGTTTCCGGAACGCAGGTGAAGTAAAACGGGGCAGTACATACTGAAGTGGACCCCTAGGTAGCTTGTGAGTGCATTTAAATACATGGGTGTCTTCACTCGCAAACACTTGAAGGCCCCTAGTCTCCAGTATCATCCACGTATAGCTCAGTTCATCATACCTTACATCTCGTTTTTGAATAATACGTTAGGTACGTTCGTCATCAAGCGTCGGTTCTTCTTATCTTTTGAGCAATTATTTGGGAAGAATTCCGGTCGTGCCGTGGTTAGACGTCAACCAAAGTGCCTTACGTCTGCACGCGCGTATCTAGTAGTATGTTGCATTTGTAGAGTAGTCTCGCGTTGTCTGCGAGTATATGTTTTGTTTCGATAGGGTTCCAACTTGCGAATACAATTGTAAACGTTAATAAAACAGGATATGTGGCTCTGTGCAAACTAGCCTTCAAGATTGCATATGTGAGCTGCCAAACTTTTGAGATTTTAGAAAAAACTATGACTGTGCACAAAACCTTGGATGGTGTTTACACCATCCGAATGAGTGGAGTCCACCTGATCCAAAATGTGTAGCTTTCAGTGGCACTATTACCGACTGAATCAATCCACGTGAATACAAGTCTGTGGCCCACCCCCAGACTTGAAGCCGTTCTTTTAAAATTTGAATGCATTGTTTTAGGGCGAGTGGTTAAGTGTGTAAAAGCCTGTTGTAGAGACAGTTTAAATTGAAAATTCATGATCGATCGAGTCGTTTCTCTTAACCAAGCGTGAAATTTAGGTTCCACTTACACCCGAAATTCGTGGATTCGAGTGTATCCTGTTCCCACACAGAACATGAATAGAGTATACTGTGTTGTAATGTGGCACGTTGATTGGGTTATAAAGAGCGCAAAATTACTGACCTGAAGGTCCGTGGTTCGGACCCGACCTTTGCATCTCGACCTCCCTTGTCCAGGCTTGGGCAACCTGGTAGTATCGTAGCCCTTATGCTTCCTTCGGACGACTTGGCAGTACCGAAAGGGTACCGAAAGAATGATTTATTTTCTATCATTAATCTGGTTATATTCCGCCACATTTCATTAGAAATGGGCCGCACCAGAAATCAAACAGAAAACAAACAGAAAAGTTACGCATTACAGAGGCGACCTGACTGAATCCCAGTTGATTCTATCTCACATAATGTTCTCCAACTGAGTGTTTCACTTGATACGAGATGTCGCACGCACTACTCATAAAAAACCTAAGGACTGAGCTTTCTTGGTGAGCTCAAGAAGGGTGAAATCGGTCGTAGTCTTTTAGCAACCTCATGAGTAGTGTTCGATAAAGAATCGTTTCACATTAGCAGGGAAAATTGTGGGTCGACTTGGCTCTGCTTTTTTGGTTGCTATGCTCGTTCCCATGACCATCATTCATTTTCCTGTTTATCGATGGCAATTACCAATGAAAACGACTGACCACTCGATTTGTGCCCTCATTTGAATGACTTGTTTTTGGAATTTGATATGGGCAGAATATGGTTCCATCAAAAAAACTGTCTCGCTCAAAATATGTAGGGGGTGGAAGCATCTGAAACACTAGTTTCATCTCCGTTCTGAACCCCACGACATCTGGGCACAGCCACACTCTACCATTTCGGGTTGTTTGGCCTAGTCAGGATACATAATTTGGCTACTAGCATGAATGCTCGTTTGGGGGTGTTATCGATCCGTTATTTGAAAAAATGTGCGAATGTGCTCGCTAAATCATACACATACTCACTGAGATGACAGACGTTTTTGCTATGGTTATTTGTGCTCACTTTTTTGTAGGCCAGAATAAGGGTAGCGATTGGAAGCATATCTTATCGGTATGCGCAGTTGCGCACAGACGCACGCGTACTCCTAATGGTGGATCGATTAAAATGCAGTGGTACCATGGTCACTTCAGGTTGCATAGTTGTGGATGAAAAGCTCACCCCTCCCCACCACACACCTCGTCACAAACGTAACCACACATTGCATAACTGACCGTGTTTGGTTCACCTGGGGCCATGGTGCGACGACGCACATCAACAACAACAACAGATGTAGGCACAATTTGGAATTTTTGCTCTGGCTTACATTGCAAAGAGAAGCTGGCGGGTGAATTCAATCACGGGCGCACCACAGCAGACTTATTCAAACTCTGATTTGAGCTGTCTCATCACCGTGGTGCTGTGTGTGTGTGTGTCGATGTCAGGTTGCGTGTTGATTTCGCTTCGTCACTTTAAAGTGTGCTGCTTTTTTCAGCCATTGGATAGTCGCCAACCTACATAGAGGTGCGCAGACGCAGAGGTGCGTGCATTTGTGTGCGTGTTGAGGAACGAACAACCCCTATCTCATTCGGAGGCTGATTCAGGGGCTATAGAAAGGCCCACGCACGTCACAGTGAGCACGAGGAGCATATTTTTCTCAGCCTCTTATGGTGTGGCAGTCTGCGGATTGCGGGACGGTACAAGCACTTGTGTTAACTTTCGTTCCGGGGAAACCAAAGGTCTCACTGCAGTTTCCCCGCCACTTTCTTTGCTTGTATTCCTTTTCTTTTGCTGACTTATAACACGTACCATAACCTAGTACCCTTTGTCAATCGGTCGCACCCTTTGAAAGCCACTTTTTGAGGACTTTCCAGATCCTCAATTTTGTCTTCGCCCGGCTCTCCAGCCTGTGTACAATTGAGAAGGTCGGTCANCCACCGAGAGAAGTTTGAACGGCATTCCTCGTGTAAACAGGGAGTGAAAAGGGAGCGGGTTTTTCGTCCTCCACCTTCTCACATTCCCCTCAAAAACCTAGATTCCGCTATCTGTAAAGTCAACTCCAGTTGGATTGTCAAAACGAAGCCCAAATGGCATCCGGTAAGTTAACCTTTCTAGATAACTTGATTGCTTTTCCCGAAATCTAAGCCACATTGATTCGGAGGCCTTCCGGTTTCACTGGGATTTGTTAAAATTTGAAAACTGTCAGCTAGTTTGAATTTTGTCCTTGATGTGAATCATAAAAGTTGAAAATATAACTACTTATGGATACCGATTACGTGAGGCAAGTCATGATTATCCAGATTATCCACTAAACAGTCCTAGCGAATCGATGCCTGATAGTATTCACGCATGAATCACTGATTACTGCTCAGTCTCTTGCTGCTCAAACATTGATGGAAGTTATGGCATTGTTAGTTAAGAAAATCAGTTTTTTCTATCGATTTTCTGTCGTGTAGACCTAGTGTGAACTCCTGTTTATGCGTTTTGCTATCAGTCCCATTCACAGTAAAAAATCAATAAATGGTTGATATCTGTTCTACATAACATCTGGAATAACTGAAAAGTGTTATCCTTATACAGACGGACTGCCGGCAAGTGATCACAAATTAGCGTGCTTTTTTTAACGTCGCTTACTAGCACGTTACTTCAAAACAGGGGCTTTCATGCGGACTTGTTGTTGATTACTACAATGTAAATTAGCAACGGGGACGGGCGTATCTATGGGGATCTAACTTGCATCCATTTTGGGGTTACCTCTGTAACAGTCTCTTAGTTACACATGGCACTAGTAAGCACACTGTGCATACCATATTGCCGGGCGATCCTCAACGAGACTTTTATTTGGGAGAATATGGCGAGTAAACACCTGTCCTTGCGAATTTGCCATATTCTCATAATCTGGTCAGTGCTATGAACGACTAATATACACCTTTTTCTTGTTCTACCTGTCGCCCACCAAGCGAGTGTTACTCACAGCTTCAAATTATCGATTGTTGGACGTGGTTCGGACAAGTCTGAGAATTAGTTCCACATTTATTTTGTGTTTCTACTGATGTTGTCCACTGTCCTGGTGGCCCCGCACTGGTAAATATGGTAGATACAGTAGCCCTTTCTCTTAGGGAAACAACTTCTGGTTCTTTTGGGATGTCCCCTTAACTAGAGGTGGTATATATCTTCTGGTTAAAATTCACCGGAATCTGAGTGTATTTTAACGAGGGAATTAAGTTTTCAAATACTTACGAAACTCGCTTAACGGTGGCTGACGCATACTGAAATAAGTTCAGTAACTAATGTTACTTTTGACACTGTGGGACTCGAATAATAATCGATAAAAGCGACAACTCGTCACGAAGACGTTATCTTATGTAACAACGGAAAACGACGATGATACTTACTGGGGATTCTGTGAATACTGTTTTTTCGTACTCTCATCTTTCAGCTTTCCGTCTTTAGTTGGTCGTTCAGCTGTGAACTGCACCAAAGAATGGCCAGTGTTTAGCTAGGATGATCTTACCAGTGTAGTGGCTTGGGGAGTACCTTGAGGGCGAACAAGAACGTATCGTCTCTTCGGTTCGATTACGATGGAGAAACTTCCATGCCTTCAAAATTCGCACCTCAATGATAGTGATGCCTCTCGGAAGTTTCCTCGAGAGAGAGAGGACGACACAAGTAATCCTTCATAAAACGTTGATTCAAACAGTTAATGAAGCGTCCAGCTAGTTGTTTACAGTCATCTGTTTACAAAAGCTGCAACTCACCTCACAAAGCAAATAGAAACGCTGCTCAGAAAATTTTGCATGTCGGTGTCGACTTGCCACCATACATGCTCACGTATGATAACATAGTTATGGCCTCATACGAATCAGCAACACTGCCAGTATGCGAAGAGGTGAAATTTCCTGAAGTGTGACTGATGTTTCTACGGCAACATTTCTGCAAAACTATCCAGAATATTGAATCCACCAACCTGCTATATTCTTCATATGTGGTTACTAAAGAGTGGTAAAACAATCCAGGGATCTTTCGGATTGCGGACTTTCAACATTCCTGCCACTGAGGTTCTTTTGTATTCCTCCGACGGGATCGAATGTCATTCTTTTGAAATCACTGGGATGTTTTAAATTCATGCGGATATTTTGCTTGAAATGCCACCGCTGGCTGTGAGACCATCCCTATCCGGAAGCTCCTTGCTGAGGGGTTCACCGTGCCTAGTGTGTTGTCAATGCGAATTTACAGCCGATAAAAAAACAGCACAAAACTTTGAAAGTACGGATACTAAGATCCAAGTGGATAGTCTGTAGATTAAAAACTAGTGTCGCTGAATTTCGGTAACTGAGAAATGTTTTGTGCAAGAAAAGTTGGCTAATTCATTCCGTTTGTTTCAGTGGGAGAGTAACTAGACTTTGTTACATGGAATTTGGGAAGATACTATGAGGCCATTAATAGGCTGAATTACCCGACAAGCTTCGTTTTATTTCAACTGGAAAAACAGGTCAAGAATAGCTGCCAACATCAAGACACTACTTTCAAGTGTTTCTGAGATTTGCGATGAACTCACTTCAATTCACACTGGTTGTAAGCTAATACTAGCTATCTGAGCAATATGCACGCGAGGCTCCTGTTGATGAATGAATGCGAGTCATTGCTCTTTTGTACGTGTGACAGGTGAAAAGTTGAGCTGGACCTCTGCATGTTCCGCAGTACATACAGATCACAAGGGCACAGTAGATGGGATTGGTGCACGTGTGTCTGTTTACGGTGCCGACAACAGGATCACTATCCGTACTCCCCAGGGTTCTAAATGCTTTTTTGGCCTATCTGACTGGGCAACTATGGGCCACCGGTTAGGTGTGTCGATGCTTTAGGGAAATACCGCCTTCTAGTTACCCCCTGGCTACATTCCACCGGGTTTATACAGGGTGTTTAGGTGGCTACACACTCTACTAAGCACGATTAGTCTGCGGCATTACGTATCGTACAGGCTAGCAGTCGACTCAGTTCGGTGTGACAGCGGAATCCAGAAACGAATGCCGAACTGAATGGCGACCAGCTAGAATTTTTCAGCCTGAAAACCTCAAAGACACTTTGGCCGGTTGGATGACTCTACCGTTCCCTGTTGAATCATTCAATGGCGTTCCTCAGCCACTTTATCCTTGTTGCGAAGCGCGCCGATCCAGATGAGATTTGAACAAATTAAAAGTGATCAGTGTTGTAAACAAAACACCACGCTTGCCTAGAATTGCGCAGGTGTAAACCCCATGACGTGGAATGGATCGATTCCAACAGTCCCTTCCGTGGGTGGCAGCTGTACGGACGTTACTGATCTGAATAACCCCTGCATAGAAGTGGACAACGTGGCGGCCAATCAGCCCTTGTGCTTTCCTGGGGTAAACAAAGAGGGTACTTAATTCGGTAGATTTGATTTTACAAGCACTTGGGAACTTCTGACATTTCGAATCTGAATCTCATCCCGGGTGTAGAATCAACATATTCTGTGATGTACCGTAACGCTGTTGTGGAGAAACATCAGCATCTCAAGCACTGTTTTAGGGTAAAAAAAACGAGCCGTTGCTATGCGGACAGTACCTTGGGGCCATCTTTTGTATATGATGGGTTGATTGGTAGCCAAGTGAGCTGGCAGTTAGACAGGATAAACATCCACACACATTTCTGTCAACCAACACATCTAGTACTGACTGGGTCTTCGAATCAGGACTCCTTACCAAGGAACCCCCAGTGAGATGCTTTTTTATCTTTCTGAACTAAGTGCCTATAAAGTTCTGTGTCGTTCAGCTTTAGCACCCTTTCGGTGCCCAAATGCCACACCACCCAAAGGTTTCACGAGAGCTGGGATACTGCCAGGTTGCCCGAGCCTAGACAGAGGAAGCCAAGGCAGAGGTTGGGTTCGAACCACGGACTGTCCGGGCAATAAATTCGCGCTTTAACCAACTGAGCCATCTCGCCCCCAAAAGTTCTGTGTGACGAAAATCTATACAATACTACTTATTAATAATGTGTGATTAATTCAATGCTTCAATGATTCTGCATGTTACCACACAAAGCGTATCCTTGTGACCTTTTCAAAAGCAAAACAAATTCCTGCTTACATTGGACTTGTTCTAATTAACCACGTGACTTTTAGCACAGGTAGCTTGAACGAAAGAAAACATTTCAGAAGTCATTCAATCAGTACTATATTTTTATTGTTGTCGAATGCTGGGCTCACGTGAATATCACAGTCCTGAATACTAGGTTTGTGCATTTGCCTGTATTATGGAATTTTTCACTGTATCAGTAGAAGTTACCTGAACAGGTTCAATGTGACCTCGAACCAGCAAGCAGCACCACTAGGTTGTTTTACTGAGTGAGACCGCGATGTGTCCTGACCACACAAGCTCACATGTCTGATTTCAGCAGGTGCGCTAAGGCTCATGTGATAGAGGCACAAGTCAGACAGATGTATTGATTTCCGATAAATCGCCTGTCTGGGGGGGGGGCATGTGCGCAGCTGGTGAAATTAGCTTCGTGCAAAACGCTTGGTGTTGGCCTCACATTTTCCGGGTATTGCATCTTCCATAGGACAAAACGGCTAAAAAATCGGTTGAGTCACACAACGTACAAGCCATTTGTGGATTGCTTGTTTTTTATGCTTTGACGTTAACGCTATTGAGCAGCAGCTAGCTGAGAGTCCCGACAAGTGCTAAAAACATTCGTACTTATCTAAACAAGGAATTAGTTAAGATCAGCCCAGTTAATATGGTCGTGCTAACTGGACTGAATTGTTGCTGAGGCGATTCTTTTGAGTAATTCCTCAATACGAGCAAGTTTATATCTTAGCGTATCGATTTGGCATCGGGTTATGGCAGCACTTCCCGCGGAGCATTTCTCATGACATGCAAGTGGGCAATTTGTCCTTTTTACGTTGCTCTTCGACGAAAACTCAAGCGAAGCGATGTGGAAAGTTAGAGCCATGCGAAATTGGTGTTCATCAGCGGAAAGGTTTGAAACACGAAGATGTCTGAGACCAACCTTGAAAACTTAAATCTTTTACACAAATTTGTTTTTTTAACAGATAATAGACTTGAGTTCGACTTTATATAACTGAGATTGTCATCCGTGAAGGATAAATTCAGTCTGATACAAGTTTGATACGTTTACTACGGTTAACTGAGGAAGGCTTGAAACCAGGGCCATAGTTTAAACGCACATGGATGTCTTCAACTGTTACCGAGTTACGTTCCTGAGGTGTCTGGGTAATCATTGTATCGTATTCGTGGCTTCCAGCGCTTTAAAATTGACAACGCCGACCTTAATTATATGTGATCTTAATAGTAGGCAACATTTTCCGGTGGTACGCATGATCGCTTGCGTACCCCCACTCACTATCCAGTGGGGCAGTGATCCAGTTGAAATCTAAATCCCTCTGCTCCAGTATGTTCAGCTGTAGCACCCTTTCGGTGCCTAACTGCCATGCCACCCAAAGGAAGTACGAGGGCTGGGATACTGCCAGGTTGCCCAAGCCTAGACAGGGGAAGTCGAGAGACATAGGTCAGGTTCGAACCACGAACCTTCCGGTCAGTAAATTCTTGCTCTAACGACTTGGGACATCTCGCCCCCATATCTGTTCATTAAGACCGACAATCCCCGAAATGAGCGTCTTCGAATTTCGAAACCAAGACAAACGGCTCTTCCATAACCTACAATACAACTTTACATAAGCAAGCAACAAGATGTGGTTTGGAGTTGGCCAGCCCAAACTCCTGAGGTTACGATCGCGTGTTCGGACAAACAATCGACAGCATAGTGTGTGAATCGGAGTCCTCAGCCCCCCGTGCTATCCAGCTCCGTTCCCGGTGGGTTTCGAATTTTGGGTCGGATGAAACAGTGGGAAAGAGAGTAAACTTCTCATCGAACGACATGATCTTCTACTTCCGAGTCAAACATTCACCGTCTTGAGCATCAGTACACGTGTGTGGCTCCAAGAGTAAAATGCATTGGTACACCGTTCACCAGGCGTACCTTTGCCACTGAACGGATTAGAGGGTTTCGTTGAAAGAAGTTATTTACTAGGGAAACACCAACTGGACAGTTACAGACTAGGGGACAGGGAACCAAAACTCTTATATGCATCTTGTTTACAAAAACTGAATATCCATATTCTCCTTGAACTCGTCTTCCTGAACTTTCCTGGATATTCATTGACTGTTACTCAATTGCAAGCAAATGCTACAAAGCGACTCCGCAAATTCCGTAACAGATCTTAGTTTTCAAAGGACGCGAAGCGGATTTACGAGAAAACACGCTACTCGCATGTCTCATCAGTAGTATCCGCCATTACACTAGTATATCGGACTGGTCCTCGTGGACCTGCTTCCAGAATTGATGAATAGAAGGGGCTCATAGTCTGCAGAAAGCACTACTTACACCGAACAGCTGTCTGATCACATATGAAATCCTGTGAAGAGGCACAATTTTTTGAGAAAGAGTACTCTGGTTGAGCCTACGGTTCGTTGTAATTCGAGTAGGAACAAAAACAATCCTGGATGCTGAGCGGATACCACCACCTAACCAGGAACCGTTCACAATAGCCGATGGAACGGGTGGATCAATAGACAAACCATCACACAAGACTGATCGATACACGTGCACAACTGTGTTGGGTGATCCACAGATCTTGAGTTAGTTTGTACATCCCATGTCATCCGCGCTTTTAAACAAGGTTTCCTTGACCTTACTTTAGATACTGCTAAATGTACTGTTACATATTGTACAAAAGCCATCGGCTTCAAAAAGTCAGCATTTTTTAGTTTTGGGTTCCTCCTGTTTGTCTGCAAATAACTGCTGTTGTTGCCGTATGATCTCCAAAAGAGTACGGGTAGCCGTTTCTCACCACCTTTTTGTCAATTCTATGTCGGAGAGAACATTGGTTTACAAGCGCACCAGGTTAAACTGACCTGACCAAATGAATAGGCTTCAGTCATTCAAGAAAAGACTGTACTGATCGATAGAGCACATATTTCGGTGGTGTGACCATCCAAGAAGATAATTCAGTACACAAGCGACTGTCTGGTTGATGCGAAGACAAAAAGTTACGCCCACAGTTTGGACACAATCCGAACAGACTGGTCGTGGAACTAGGCCTGTTTGATGTGGAGCAGAACGCCATTCACCGATGGATGGTACTCACAGAGAACAGTAGAAAATATATTCATAAAGTAAATGGCATCAGGAGAACTCTGTCAACAACCTGACCAAGACAGATGTTCCTTTTTGGAGAGAAGGATCAGAAGAGTTGGCCAAAACTGATCTCTCGAAGGAGGTAGCATCTTCTAGAAACCTGTTTACCACCGAAATACGCTTCATTGAATTAATTGAAAGTGATTTCCATCGGGGACAAAGCCATCTACTGTTCTTGAACGATAAAATCGGTCCAGTCTGATAATGTCAACTTTTTTTGTTTTAGTTGATTCCGTTTTTTCTATATTTGTACCTCATGTTTATGACTGACACATCCGAATTTTTCGCGACTCAATGAACATGGTACACAAGAAAAAACTCCCCTCGTATTGGATCGTATTGGTTGATGGTTTTCCGCACTGCCATAAACAGTATACAAGTGGATGTCATTTGCTCCAAGTAGCTGCCGAATCAGTGGGGAAACTACAGGGGTGTCAGCTAACATGATGTATTGCTCCAGGGTGCGAGCACAGTCGTCAACTCAACCTTGTGATTCAACCAAAGTTTTGTCGTTCCAGCTTAGCTCCTACTCATGATCCTCTCACTCAGATTCATTGTATACAATGGTAATTATCCGCTCATCATGTGGTATGCATTAAGTAGGCCTAGTTATTATGAACCACGTTCAATGTAGTTTACTCAAAATGTTCCATTAGCCTTGTCAATAATTGCACGTGATCGATGGCCAATCCGCATGCACCGAGAGGATATCCTTGAAAAATTCCAATCTCACTTGCACAGGAGTAACTTGAATACTGCCTACAACCGAGTGAAAAAATCTATTGGGCTTATTAGATCAATAATGACAGTTTGAAATTCACCAACCTTTTAAAAGAATTAATTGTTCTTTATAGTGCTGATCAGACATCACATTCAACACATAATCCCTACAATTAGGTTCAAGAAACGGGACTAACGTCAAAATGAGCGTCAGACTTAGCCGGTATCGTTCCGTTTGGATTGGGGGAGCGTAATATACCCTTGACATAAAATCGCATCAAATGAAGAAAGTGAACTGGTGTCAGCTTGCTTATGTTTAGCCAGAAGCACTTGGCACTGACAGGACTGGGTTCGAACTATGAAACATTAGGTTATCAACTGGAACTTGATAGCAAATATTCACTTCCATTTAGTGAAAACTGGGGTTTATTGGAGTCACTGGCTGTCTGCCACGAAGCACACAAGTAGACGATATGCGAAAAGACTAGTGTTCATTCATACCTCCTCGTGACAGAGGAGGATCGATTTAGAGCCCACTAAATTTGCTTATTCCATGGCATGTAACAGACGCGATTGGACAAACCGTATCCGGCACGGTGAGTGCCGATAGCAAAAAGCCGAGTGGAAGGCATTCGGAGATATCATTCCTACTTAGTTATTCCACTCCCCATATCGCGTACAACTCCCCAAGATCCTTTTCATTACTCCTATTTAAATTGACGCTGGCCTTGAATTTTGAAAAAGTGCACGCGACGATTACGTATCAGATGGCGGTACTCAAGTAGACACTCCAGAGATGGTGTTGCCCCACTTGTGCGATCCATATGGATTTGGTAAGCAGTTCTGTTCGCCCGGTACACCCGGGTGGGAAACTACCTTTTTGAGCACACCAGAGTGCCTTGAGCACAGGCGTTTTTTCTTAGGAGGACTGATTTACGTCACGTCTTCTGCACTCGACTACTAGTGAAGCCCTCGCTGCAGAGTTATCTACTACAAAATGCCAACTGACCAGTTACAGACTAGTGGACAGGGAAGCGAAACTCTCATATGCATCTTGTTTACAAAAACTGAATATCCACCCTCCTGAATATCCATCTTCCTGAACTTTCCTAGATATTCATTGAATGTTGCTCAAATGTAAGTAAATGCTACAAAGCGACTCCACAAATTCCGTAACAGATCTCACTTCACAAGAGAGCGAAGTGGACTTACGAAAAAACATACTACTTGCATGCCTCTCCCATCAGTAGTATCACCGTCACACATTGGATCTTTAAACGGCTCTTGTGGGTGTGTAATGATATATTATGATTCCTCTGAAATGAAACTATCAGAGTGTCAAAAACCCTGCATATTTGTGAATGAGACAGTAAGGTCAGAGTCGAGCTTCAATTGGCAACTCATCATTTTCTGACTTGCTTCCCAAATATTCTAGGCCAAATTATCGACCAGAAACAAGTCATGCTAAGTAAAGCATAACTCGTTGAGGTTGCGGAACGGTAAACCGTCAATGGTTTTGATGAAAAGGCTACTCAGTATGGCAGTAGGTTTGTTAACGTGGCCGGATGGCGTTCTGTTTGTGTTGCTCCCTTTTAGAAAGGAGGATAAATCAGCACTGTTCCCTTCACGATGGAGAATTCCCACGCAATCAGAATTATCTTGTCGTCGAATCTATCCATCCTTGGGGAGGGCTGGTCTGTGTCATATTTGATCAGAACAATTACGATGCACACCGAACAGTGTCCCGCTGTGAAAGAGTGCACGAAATTTCTGGTCTTGTCTGCGATTTCCTCGGCGAGACCTTCAGCACTTACTATTCCAATACTATAAGGCATACTCTTGCAAGTACAGAAAACCAATTGAATGTTTGTCATTAATTCCAGTCCAAAAGGCCGCGACACTTCTTTCTTCACTTTTCACGTTGGACTGATCGATTTTTGAGGTTACGGTACATTCATTTGCAAATCAGTTTGACTTTCATGGGAAACTCAACTGAATCTCTCGTTTATGGGCTTTCGAACAGTTTTCAGCAACTTTACGAGTATTTTCCTCTAAAAAAAATACCATTAGATATTTGGTAAAACCCTTTAAAACTAGAAGAAGGTAGTAGTTAGGATCAAGAAAGCTGAAAAAGTTCTGATTAATATCGGCTGTATCCGGCAGGACAAGCTTAATTATTTTTCCCATATTATGTGGTTAGTTTCGAAGGCCGTGTTTGTGCGCATCCCCTGGGCAAGATTGCACTAGACCTAATGCGACAGGGTTAACCGTGGTTGTGAAGGAAGCTCTACAAGCCAGTTGCCAATCTCGGTGAACAAGGACAAACAGCTGCCTAGTCAAGGAACAGTTAGCGCGTCCAAACTACCAGAATCCTGACGCATCACGGTCGACAACGAAGGCTTCCATGAACATCACAACGAAGGGGATGTTCGTTGAAGGTGTCTGTCTTGACGCTTCAGGGTGGCACTTGGAAATTATTGTTTTGTCCGGAACCCTGTGAAGTTAGCAAACATTAAACTGCACATACACTAATCGCCTGTGAAGGTCTCGCTTGTGATGCTCACTGGCTATTGACCTATTAGATTGAAGTTGAATATATCCATGTGGAATTCAAGTTCACAAGCGTAAAGCGGGACAGTGTCTGTGTCAGCTCATTTGGTAGAGTACTCGCCTTGTAAGCAAGAGCCCATGGGTTCGTGTCCCCTAATTTCGTTTGCAGTTGTACGCTTGGATCCCCATCCATCTGATTCCCAAAACCATTATCTCTGCTACCTCAATTCCGAAACGCACTGAGTCTTATGGTGTAACGAAAACGAACCCAAGAACTCCAATGATAGTATCTGCACGGTTTAACTTGAATTTTCTGGGTGCTCCCTCGCTATGTCAAATCACCACTATTCAGGTAGTTTACTACACCGGTTTCCGTGTCTTTCGTGGACCCCTATAGGAAAATTGTTAGGTCCTCCCAGGACTGAAATGAAATCAAGAGCCTAATTTGTGCATGTGGTGAGCATGGATAGGAAGACACTCGTATCATCGCACCCCAATCATGTAGGTTCCAAGCTACAACCGAGGTCGCTCCCCACTGTACACATGCCACTCTCAGAAAGTTACCGATCGTTATGGTAAATTTTCCTTCAGCGGTTAGGATCCTCTCAGAACGAGCATTACTTGGTAATTCACAATTATGAACAGATCGGTACTAGTTTCAGGGTAAATCTTTTCCCAGGTGAATTCTCCGATGACCGATTGGGCGATTCGCATCCCCGACGTTGATTCCGTTTCGCTTTCTACGTCACATGAACTCGACTGACTTTTGTTCATTTAGATCAGGTAGCGGTTGCCTTGTTTGCTGAATGCTATAAAAGCGTGATTTATTTGTTGGCTACCTCACAGAACTGTTTTCCGCCGAAAGAAAAGATCATGGTTGTACGTCGCAGTGACAGAACGGCATCTCTTGGCATGGTGCCCGGTTGACTTCAAAAAACTCTGGAAATATAAAGGATAGACTACCGTAGATGCAGTGATATACACTGGGAAACCCCTTGTTGCTAGGCCATCAGGTAGAAGTTAACAGTCTGTCCGACTTGGAAAAAAAACACTAGCAGTCTTACGTAACTGAGTCTTTTTCGCAAAATATTGACGATAAGTGTAATTACTGGTCATGGCTGTAGAAGTTAACAGTCTGTCCGACTTGGAAAAAAGCACTAGCAGTCTTGTGTAACTGAGTCTTTTTCGCAAAATACTGACGATAAGTGTAATTACTGGTCATGGCTGTTCATTTTGATGGGTATACAATAATATCAGGTTTTTAATAGCTCCTGAACATCCTAATGAAGCGTTATATTTCATGTTTTTCAACCGTTTTCTCAAGAACAAATCCAATCGATACAACTTTTTTCAACAAAGGCCTGGCAATTACGTAGTTGCGTCACTGAGCCACAGAGCTATACAGCAGTCATGCGCATCATAGTTACTCACAAATGTATCAGATTTGCCTGAGCTACTTTCCACCATTTAGACCGGGTATGAAACTCAGCTAGACCGGTCGGTAAAACTGAGTGTGTGTGGGCAGTCGCAGGTATCGCGCGCGGGGCCAATCCACGTACCACCTGAGCACAGTCCCGAGCAGCACATTCCGGCAAACTCCGCATCGGATGACGCATCTGATCCGAGAGGAATCGGTCGATTGCCGGTTGTCTACACACACACACACACAAACACACACACACACACACGCACACACACACAGAGAGAGAGAGACAGAGAGAAAACACCAATACACACAACACCATCCTGTTGAAGACTGTGAATCCACTGTCCACACAATTGTGTCACAATTTTGCCTGATTATGCATGTGCCAACTGAGCCCTATCAACTGAGTCGACCTATCAGAACACTGCCTTGCTCAGGTCTGAATCTCATTTATCGTGACCAAGTAACCACAGTTGCCTCAGTCAGGTCGATGTCCGTTAGGAAGCATTAGCCTGATTTTCAATGTCTTTCTCACACAATCAACACTTTCTGCGGTGCCTTAACTGCACCGGTAGTAGCCAAGTCCTACTGTGCCTCAACGATAAGATGTTACGTCACATTTAAACATATGCCTCCACAAAGACGATCCGGCAGTACGCTTTACTCTGTTCTTCAACATCCTCTCTCCTCTTTGTAGGCACAAAGCTTTTGGAATCGCAGCTGTCCGAATACGAGGTAAGCTCTTGCACACTTGGTATTTCGTTGTGTCTCAGTGCAGCAAACAGTTTATGCAATTTTATTTGAACATTGGCAAAATCATTGATCATCTGTCTAGCAGTCATTGGGAGATTAGAGTTAGCATCGTTGAAAAGAAATGCCTCATTTCTTGGGACTCAACACGATTGCCTCGTGTGATGTTTCTACCTAGCACGGTTCTTTTATTTCAATCCCCGGAGTTCAGTAGTGTTATGAAAACTGTTTGAACATATAGTGAGTGATAGAATTTTGTTTGTATTCGTCAGTTATCTGCGACATCCATCTTTGGCTCCCCCTCTTAGTTGAGATGCGTACACTCGGCCTCAATGGCAGATGTGTCGGAATAGACACTGAGCGTGTTCAACCTCTTAGGAATTTGTGGACACTTGATCCCGAGTTTGGACGACAGAAATCCTACTGTTTAAGGCGCAAGCTTACTAATCGGAACGTTCCTGGTTCGAAACCAACATGAGCATATCGATTACTCCTGTTCAGACTTGTTCAACTTACCATTATCTCAGTCCTGTTGCTTCCTTCTGGTAGCACACCAGCTGGGCACCAAACACTGAGTATCGATCCCGAGGTACAGTGCTCGCCTAGGAAAAGGTCAATCAAATGGTAGTTTCAGGGGGTTAGGAACCTTCTGTGAAGTCAGTGTGGCATACCACACTACTCTAATGTATTTCAGCACTTATGCAATTGTATGGAAGTTTGCTTTGATATTGATTTTTTCAATAGCTCATCTGTCTGAACATCCGTGGTTCATTTGGCTGGAGGGACGAAAGTGAGAACCAGACCTTTTATGGTGCAGAAAAGTAAGGCGAAGAAGTAATCGGGACTGGGTGACAATGCACGCTACTGTTAAGATGCTCTGTGAATCAAAGTTTAACCCAGAGATCATTAGTGGACAATAATTTGCTTTTACGTTGAGCTTTTGTTCAGTTTATTGAATCTGCGCGTCATGGAAACGATGCATTTTTGGGATTAATTAGTGATTTTGCATGGGGATCAAAGTGCTGTTGGATGAAATGAGGATTAAGATGGTCTTTCATGTTTTCGGGATACATCTATTCAGACAGGGTTCATAGCGAACTGAGTGGAGACCCATCTGGGTGATGTATTCATGCGTCCTGCGGTCGGTAGTGAGGTATTTCAGGTCCTACACTGACCTCCAACGTGAGGCGATCCCGGCGCCTTCCACACCTGATAAGAGCTCGGTTGTACTAAGGTGAGATTCGGGACAAACGGTGATACCCTCGTGACAATTATGAAAGCAACTTGCCTGTTTTAGTGGAGGTTGACACAGCATTCATCGCTGGCAGAAGTTATATAGCGTGGAACTGGGCTGAGACCGGCCACATCAGCAATGAATTTGGATTACTTACGGGTCACTGGATTTCGGCTGTTATGGGGTTTATATATGTAGTAAGAACAGCAGTAACTAACATGAACTGTTAGGGCGAATGACGCTTGATAAACAGTTGGACAATTCAACTGGAGAGATTTCAAACACCCGTCCGGAAGGGCCAGCCCGGCGTTTAAAAATGAGAACATCAACCTGTGGGAATTCTCACCAAGTAACCGCAACCAAAAAAGTGCAATTCAGCAAAACAAGCTCCGTGAATGAGTGTCTTCACAAGATGCTTTTTTGACAGATGATTACCGAGACAGATGAACAAATGGGGCCTTTTGTTGGCAGTGTAATCAATCATCGAGCACAACTGTACCACGAAAATCGATCAGTATAACAATGGCATCATGTGACAGGTGTGGGTAAGTTCACCTCCAAAATTTGCTGATGGTTTGTTCAGCCATTGACGAGCTTAGCTGAGGTCAACCCGTATTCATCATCTTCACATATCGCAGTAAACACTAGGCAACGCGAAAAGACAGTCGTTAGAATTGCAGAGCTTGGTACGCTTTTTCACAAGCGTGTGTAACAAGTCTTCCCCCAGTTGTTGGTGTGACCGCTGATGTTCTGAAATTGATATCTGTGGGCTCCTGGAGCTAGTCTTCAGGGAGACAATGCTCTCAGCTCATAAACTTCTAATCCTCTCTGCCTATTTCATTGTCCCATTGAACCTATTATAGCGATATTTTGAATACTGACTGCTCTCCAAATTATGTTGAATTCGAAGCGAATGCCGCCAGTTTTCCTGATATTCTTAGGTTGGGAATCGTTATTGCGGAATTAATTTGAAGTGTCTTTGTTGCATTCATGAAGTCCAGCGTCTCAAGTTTGCTAGTTCGACCAAGCAGAAGACTTCAATTCACGCACATGAATTCTACAACAGACCGGGTGTTCCACACATTCACTCTCTGTCCATCTTTGATTTCAGCACAAAGCTCGAGCCGTCTGTATTGGTGTGAACCACTTGGCTTTAGACACCGAACGTATTCAGCAAGATGAGTTACTTCAGAGAGTCAAGAAGCTTGAGCAAGAGCTCAAAGATTCCGTAAGTTTTGAGCATTGTGAATCCGTGAATGACTACCGTCATCCAACAGGCATCACAAAAGTCCGGTTTACCACAGCGCGCGTCAGAACTACGGGTAAGTTATCAGTCAATTGAGATTCCAACGGCTTTTCCTACCAGAGTGACATCAAGAGTAATTCCGCCGCGCTCCGCTACCTCGAAACCATATCGCGACTGGAACGGTCATTCACAGTATGTCATATTCATCTATCTCTCTATTACTTTCTGATTAGGTACTAACTGAAAATGTCTCCGAGACATCAGTACAACTCAGCAGTCCAAAGGCGCTAACGGAGTCAGTATATGTGAAGAAAGTGAGTTTCTCTTAGCAGATCAAGTGGCGACGGGGAATTCAAACATCATTCAGTTTTCGACTTCATCTAATGATACTCGTGAAACCTTTGTTTGTTTTTCAGGATCTCGGTGGAAATGTCCAAAGCTGTTGGAATTATGTGTCAAATCTGTCTCGACTCACCCAAGTTCACATTCGCAACGCGGCCGAATATCAACAGGTATGATTCTCAAATACCATGGGTAAAAACTCGGTTTTTTAGCCGTACAACATTGTGGTTATTACCTTGATTATATGCGGTTCTCATGTAAATGTGAGATGGCTATCCGACGCAAAATTATAGCTTGCTTTAGTTGTGTCTTTCAGTTAAGTGACATAGTCGTTATGACATCCGCGAGCCATGATCCTAACAGCATTGTGCAGTCAACGTAGTTCAAGTTCCAGTCAAACTGCACAATAAATGGCTTTAGAACAGTTGAAGTAACTTTTTATAAACTCATGGAGACAGTTCTGAAAATTTTAAAACTCAGGGAAAGCTCTAATGGCTGTGAATGCCCATTTGTGTTTGAGCAAAACGTCAAGTCAGACGACCTTGACGAGCTGAACACTTCACGTGACAGCCGCACTACTTAACAGCGACTCCGAAAAATCGATGTTGATGCTACCGAAATGGAGGTTGTCTCGGTCATTCGAGTTAATAACTCTTCCAGCGGTGAGGAAGTTTTGAGTTGAGCCTTATTCACTCGTTTTGTCAAACAACACAAGAACTGGCTTATCCCGGGACTCAACAGATCAGCTACGTTAAGTGAACGATCATACGATTTGAGTTGCACGGTCGTCGAGCTTGCGCAGACCACGGCCAAGATATTTCCTTTCCAGACCATTTTTCTTAGGGTTTCTTGCGATCCACACCTTATACCGCATGATTCAAGATGGTGGCAGATACAAAAACCTCAGCAGATGGAAAAAATTGATCCGTCTTCTATGTAAATCAGTGTGTGTGCACATGCTTGCCATGAGAAAAAGAAAACAACCTATCAGGTTGAGAGTACAAATGCAGGAATTGATCCGTTATAACTGTGAAATCTGAGTTTTGTGTGGAAGATCCTAACTTAATTAGACAGTCTGTTGGAGAGAAATCGTGCCAAAAAATGGAAGAACAACGAGGCATCGTCATTATCCTATGTTCCACTCTCAGTGCCCAAGTATATCATGCAACACCTTTGGCTGCCATACAGATAAGATCAGACGAACTATGGTGAACAATTTGCAGGCAAAACCTGGAAGAGACTAATGTGACCCAAAAAGAAACACTTCAACGATTTGGCTTGCCCGACTGGTGCTATGGGATCATAAGAGTAGGTACAGCAGTCATTCTAGCGTACTCAAGTATTCTGGAGGCAGAGGTTGGTAATGTGTCGGAATATAACTAGCTCAGGTGTATGCGTTGTTAGTTGATCAAGTGGTTGTTGATCTGTTTGCCGAGCTTGGTAATTGGCTTGCAGATGTTTAGTCACTATTCGAGGAGACACAATCAGCCTACCGCTGAGTGGATAGTTGCTCTCTTCGTGCTTCCGCCTATACGGTTTGCAGAAATGGAAGGTAAAGCATCGGCCAACCAGACAGCAAGAATTTGGACCACAGCGCAACACCGATCACGATCGGACCAATCTGAATGCAAATGGGATGATGGCCAGGTAGTTAATCAAGCTACAAAACGTATGAACGCAAGACCGAAGGGAGGAATCACCCACCCAAAGGCACACTGATGATGTCAGCTTGAATGATGATGACTTTTCTGCAAGTCAATTGATAACCTGGGAGAACAGATCAACCACCACCTGATCAGTTACAAGAGACACATCTGTTGATAATTTATCCACTTGAATGATAAGATAAGGACAAGGATACTATCATTTCTGCAATAAAGATTACTACGTCTATGTGCGGATTGCTTGACGATTTAAAGTGGGTTTTGTAATGGTATATGGAATGAATTCTTATTCGAGGGCAAACTGAAAAGACCGCATAAACGACTCTCTAGCACCCAACAGTCCCTTGTTTTTTTTTTTTGGGGGGGGGGGGGGTAGTATGGAGGGAATTGCCACGCTCAGTGATGTAACACAACACTTCGTAGAATAGCTGTTTGCTAACGAACATTCAACAAGTGAGCGCACTCCCAATATAGGTCGATGGATGCGCTTGCATCAGTCGGAACCTACTGAATTTTCCCCGTAAATTCGTTGCTGACAGGGGATGGAGTTAATTGAACTTACAGCCCTTTCACTCCTGTCGTGGGCACGTGCTCAGCTGCCGTGGGTTGAATTGGTTGTACATGACTAAGAGCCCTACCAAGTCGGTTTTGGTGGACGGATGTAGGGACATTTATTTCCGGCGGGCTGGGACGTGGTCGTAACTGTTACGAGCGATTGGTTTTGCAGCACCATGTGTACACTTTACAGTAGATGTGAGACGACGTTTCATTAACTCACCAACACCTTATTCTTCTCTAAGTGTCACGCAAGGAAATACTTCTAGGTCAGGGTGGTCAGTAGTATGTTTCCACATGGTTGCCGTCTGAGCGAAATATTTTGTTCAGGTAATCAGGCTCAGTTGTTAAGGTATCCTGTGAACGTTGTCTTCTGGCTTTGTCATACAGAGTTTGCACTACTCTTTGTTTACACGGAATGCCTCAAAACCAGTGAATCGTAAATACTGGCCAGCTAAGTTTGTTTACGACGATTTGATCTTCTATAAGGTGTAGTTTTCTGTTCAGAATTAATACCATATCGTCATCATCTTATTTGGATGCGCAGTTTAGGTGTCACTGAGAAACTCGATTGGGTTTTTTTCTTTATCGTGGAAAGTGGTGGCTGTCAAGATACCTTGAATGAATGAAACTTGGCTGAATGAAACCCACCCTTGCCTCCGAACAGGCCACAAAAAAAGTCCGCTAAAAAGGGTCCCCTTTTGACGGTAAAACGATCCTTGAAAGTTAAATCATTTTTGCGCATAATAGAAACAAGTGCTTCAAATCAATAGCCAGTCGATCAAATTGTATGCTGTTGCGTTTAAAAAAGCCTATAAAATACACTGTTTCATCAAACGATATTTACTACATACACATTTGTGCCGAATGTTCCAACTGGACGGCGACGTTGTTAGCTGGATAACCGATCATGGATTTGTTTAGCAGCACTTGCTAACCGCTTTTCTAACTTGTACTGTGGCGATTTAAGCATAGGTAGAATGTACCTCAACAAGACATCTACTTTGTTTAATGTTGAGGGTAAGTGGTACCTTGCACCAGTTGAGCTCATATACTTTAATGTAGGTTAGCTGATGAATGTTCTCTCTCTAACAGGGGTAGTTCTCATGCAGGATTGACGAGGGACATTTTCATTCAGTGATTAAATTTTTCGTCTCACCCTCTCGCGTATGGCCATCACAGTGCACGGTTCATGACTATGGCGTTTAAGCTCCTCTGGACTCATTATATTATCGAACTACTTACAAACATATTCAGTAGCCAGCTGACAACAAATATTTTGCCGTACTTCATTCGTGTCCAGTTCCATCATGCGGTGAACGAAGTGGAGGCCAAGTTGTCAAGGCGAATCAAAATGACACATCCAGACCACGCTCGGCCATTGGAAGAAGACATCACTGGGGCACATGTGTTGGCAAATGAGTTGCGTGTAAGTTGCCATATTTCAGTGGATGTCTTATTGCCTGACTTTGTCAAACATGGGTTTGCGATATGATGTCGGCAATACGTGTGACTATTGTAACGAACTCTTCATTCAACCTTCAGTTACTCGCTGTCTGTACTGCGTTTTTAGGGCAATGAAGCTCATTGGTCCTGGATTGTCATCCTTTTAAGAAATCTGATACAAGTTTAGTAGCATCGTCATGACGGCACACTATTAGCGTTGACATAAATCACTTATGCTCTACAAGAAGTTTTGCAGACAAAATTTTAGCCTTGTATTCTGCCACCTGACCTTCAAATTTTAGTCATGAGGAACGCCTCGGAAATCACAGTGGATACTTTTCCTAACGCTGAAATTCAGCTAAAAACCAATCTCCTGCCGAATGTATCGCCCAAAAAAGTTATCACATTCTTCATTTGCGTACAGAGGTGTACAAATGCAGCAAATAATTACAGGTTTAGCCTTCATCGTTGTTCAGTGATTCGATCCACTAGTTACCGGCAGCGTCGTACTTTTTCCCACAACCAAATCTAGAAAGATGGTTTTTTCGAAATCACTGCCTGTATTCACCCCAGGCCATGGTCATGTTACTGCTCCGGTTTGACGTTGATTATGAAGAAACAGGTGTTGTGCAACCAACTGTGGCCATACCTGACGATAGGTTTTGCCTTTCTGCTAGCTAGTTGCCGTGACCCCCATGCACAGAATTTTCCTAAGGACTGAAATTCTGAGGGCCAAATAGGTGATTTTAGGATTCTTTCGAGGTTACTGTGCGGATTTCAAACCACAAAACAAGATCCCAGTTCGTGGACAATATAACTGCTTGATTGCCTCACAATCTTGCGAGTCAATCAGCGACACAACGAGGTCCACTACTTCCTCCAACCGAATCATTCTGAATTCACGCTTGACACCTTTGTGGGTGCGGATCCTACATCTTCCACAAGTCCATAAAGTCACAACAACTAAAATTTGGGGAGCTGACTTTTTGTTTCTGAGTGAAGATTCCCGAGGATTGATGTGCAACCGATTTCAGCCGGGTTGTTAGGTCGTCAAGATGGCTAAGCTAATGTGTAAGGAAGGTGTGGGTGGCAGAATCCCAAATATGCTCCATCATAGGAGGACATCATTAGTCAATAGAATGCCTTCCAATATCATTTGTATCAGGAAGGTCTGATTCCTGAAAGTAACCTCAGAACGCCCGAAACCTACTGCTCCACCAAAATCTCATCAGGAAAGCCGGCAAGCATCCAGGCCAGTCAATCATTCAATCAATTCAGCAAAACCTGATGAGTGTTCATGCACGCCACAGAAGCACGACCGAATGTGATCTGCGTTCAGGCATTTCATAGGGGCACGATCGATGTTGATGGGTGATCACTAAATGTCTATCCGGCAGCCAGGGTCAATGTCAGAAAGTGCCCTTTAAATAGCGTGGGGCCGTTGTAACTCGTGCTCTCGCACTCGCACGCACTCACGCTCTCGCACTCGCTTGTTCGGAATATAGCTGTTATGTTCCCTTCTGTGAGTCTTTTTTTCTCCGGCATTAGGCACTGGAGTGAGTCAGGAGCAGATACCACAGATTGGCGAATCAGCAGATATAACAATTTGTATACTTCAGAGAGTTTCAAGATTACCTGAACCTACAAAATAGCTGTTTTCAATGTAGAGGGAAGGGTGAACAGCTACTAACTACAAACTTCAAATAAGTCAAGAAAACCACCGAATTCGGTTGACCTTCCACAGTGAAGTGAATTCGATAGAACAAAACTGTAGATGAGATGAAACCCGCCTTTTGTTTTTTGCGTAGCCAGTCGTAAGTCTCATGTTGGCGTTTCCAACACAACATCAAGAAGATGCAACAACAGTTGCGAAACAATTAGCTGCTCCTTAGAACGTTACAATCAAGCATATCCCGGTAACCTATCAAGAGGTTTTGGAGAATTCCTCTGTCATAAGTAAAGTTTAAGTGACACTGTTGTCGTGCGCTCATAGTCTTTTTCCTGTCCAAAAACTGTCACGGTGAAACTTCTACTTGTTTTGGACAGGGGTCACACGGCTTGTTGTCTTCGTTCTCCCAGGCTCACATGTAAAGTGGTTGGCCAAAGTAAGCTGCTTACCCACTATATTCCAGAATAATCCCTTGAGAATGCGTATGATGATTTCCTGCGACCAGTCGGTACAGTCGGAGATGGCCGTGTAAGTCCGGCGATTGAAGCAATTCCAGGCCAATATGTAGGATTGGATCCGCTGCAATGACTGACGACCGGTTGAGCAAAACGTTCTGACTACTCATGAGTAGCCAGACGACTTTATACATAAGGCTCTAGCAGGCTGGTTCAGGGATTACATCAATCATGTTGATCGACCGCATAAAAGGATCCGTGGAGACGGCGATCCTCCATGTCCAATCGAACAGCCCTACTAAAAAATGAGGCGCTCACGTAGCCAAAATTCTTGTGATCCAGCCACAACTTCACCCCAAATTTGTATGAAGTTCGAGTACTGTCCAGTTCATGTTTGCCCTCCCCCCTTATTGCGCCATCCTTGAACACTGTGGGACCTAATGACGATTCATCCTGACGATGTGGAAATATCACATGACATGTATAGACCTTCAATGTAAGGCTGGCCCAAAAGAGTTTTGTATTTTGATTACTTTGCACAGGACTTGATTCGGTCAGCTGAGTAGTGTACGACATTTGACAGAAGTTTACTGCCCAGGATTGTGGGCAAATTTGATCATGTTGTTCGCAGTAGTGTTGCAAATGAACCGCACACTTTCTGCACTAAGTATCAGACAGCGTTCTCTTTCACCTAGCAACAAATTTATCTTTGCACTTTTGTGTTTTCCACACCTGAAGGATCATCTGAACCACTTCATACATTTGTGGAATCGAACTGGGCAACTGTTGGAAGAGAGCCGACGGGTGGTTCCGGTGCACCTACGGTTGGGTGGAGTGAACAACGGTCTGAGCACGAACACAGAGGTTCCCAGTGTTGTGATGGCTCGAGCGCTCCTGTCGTTGGCCGGTCCGAACTACGAATTGGCCGAGGGTGAAGAAGTTCGAATCGTGAGCAACACAGATGATCCACATTTCTGGAAGGTGCAGACGAGTAGTGGGATTGTTGAAGTTCCCTCGGTCTGTTTGTGGATTTCCGATCCGGATTTGGGGGCTGTGAAGCGAGCAATAACGTGAGTATTTAAACCGTTTGGGGAAAAGGAACTAACTACACTTTTGGGGATTCAGGGAGTCATTGAAACTTCGGTCTGAAAGACATAGCTGAGACTCATGAAATCGCCAACTTATGGCAATCCACTTTCGCTGCAAGCGGAATTGAGTGAAGGTGTCTTCGACCCACAACGCTCTGATGATGTCGCCTCGACTAGCGATTAAACCAGATGTCTCCACTAAGAGGACAAATCAGTGACCACTTTCTAATTAGCTAGGCAACTCCTGAGACGTTAATGGTTTGCGCACTAAAACTCTCTTTAACCTACTTGTTTTCCATACTAAGGATGCAGCTAGACAGTGAAAAAATCCCTCTTTGGTAGTGAAACCAGATGTGTTTGTTTGTAATTTCAGGCAAACTCGAGCGTTATTTATTTTTCTGGTCCACGTAACCCGGCTTGAGTCAAACCGAATCCACAGGATCGCAAAAGAATCGACAACACTGCCGCCCATTCTAATCATCGTCATCCAAACTGTCGACCATAATAGCTTTGTTCGTTCAGTTGAATACTATCTTACTCAAGCTGCGTTCCACATAAAAAAATCCATGTCACATGGTGGACAGGTCAGGTCCCGATAGAACGGGATAAACCAGTCGGCTTGGTTAGTCAGATCCATTCATCATGTCTAACCAAACAAAGCTTACAACTCACTGGTGAGTACTTATCAGATCCGCTGTGAAGGATGATGGTCATTCACCACTAGTCATTTTGCTCTGCCATGTTTGCAGATCAAACAATCTAGCTGATAGAGAAATGCACTTATTTGCAAATTGATTAGATGTTGAAGGGAGACGCAGACGAATCTTAGCTGATTCGCTCGTTAATGACATCCTTCCGCAACCTTATGAACAGTGTATTACGACGCGTCTTCGATTGATTCTGACCAACAGTTGCTGTGAAGTTTGTTCCGGAGTCCGCGATGATGTTTGGTTTTCTATGGACCTAAAACTCGATAGGAAACTCAATGGATCGATGAAAAGTAGTCACTACTGTGGACTGGTGCGCTTAAGAGCGATTCCCCCAGGCAAAGCCAGTGGTTATGTGAGTTCAAAATCCAATTCCGTACGCATACAACGGACATCTTCCTTTATCCACCATCGATCGTAAGAGATGGGGCCAACTGAGGGAACAATATACCACGTGGAATATATGTCAAGTGAACGGTCTCAAATTTTGTTCCCTGAGGTAACGCTAGATGCGCATACATGCTTTGATATTTTTTGAACTCCGGGAATATGATTATGGACATACAGGTCTTAGTCCTCTTCATATTCATCGTAATGCTGCTTCAGAAGGAAGTGATACCACGGATTAGTCAGTGGTGCCTTGTATTTCGGAAGCATCATCCCCATAAAGTGCCACCAATTCATTCGCCCTAGTCAGCGACTGGGAACTGTGTTGGTTTGACTCACCCCTTATGCGGCTTCAGCGTGTATCGCTCCACTGAGCTCCGGACTAACCAAACCCTAAGTTTCAACCATTAGTCGGGCGTAACATTTGCCACCGTCACTGGCCTGTTGCCTACACAGCCCACTTACCGAAGCCGACCACCGTAGAGCTTGACCAGGTCGCAAACCGATGAAGTAGACCGGGCGCGGGATACCCACCTGAGTGAACTGACTCACTGAGTCGACCAGCCCTCCAACCAAAACCCCGCTTTGGCATCGCTTGCTCGACCAGTGGTTCGAGTTTTTTCAGTGCGACTGACTGGGTGTGGGAGGGAGTGCACCTCAATGGGTGGTGCGTTAGTGGGTGGTACAGCACGACAGCGGATGCCGGCTAGCAGGCGGAAATGACTCATGCTGTGATGCGTTCGGTGTGTGACCTTCATTCCGCTGTCCCATGAAAAACCCCAAAGGCCTCTGCGCCCGAAAAGGTTAGTCCGACTGCACACGGGTCAGTTGGCCAACCACGATGGTGAGTTTTCTTCGTTTAAGAGGTGTGCTTTCGTTCGGTAAGAGTTTAGACTACGATGGTGAGTCTTCTTCGTTTAAGAGGTGTGCTTTCGTTCGGCTTGGAAACTGCCTCAGTGTGAAGGGCCACGTGATTTCAAGCCGATCAAAGCATGGCGTGTTTTCGAAATGAGTAATCATTGGCCCACAGCCCAGGAGTGCTAATACGTAACCGATTTTGGTTTGATTTTTTTAAGGTGGTGAGCTTAAGTAATATCATCGTCTGAATGGAGAGTTGGCTGCTTGAGATCTGCACGACACTGACCGACCGACGGATAAAAAGACCGTTCCCTTTGTCCCTTTCACCTTTTACTTTCAGTTTAGTTGATGATATTAACAGTAATTTATCTCACGAGCTGAAATTTACTCCTAACATTTTCTTTCGAAGCAAATAACCATCTAAGGGCAGTTAAACCTCCTTTGGAAACCCGGTTTCCCCACTTCATCCCAAAAGAGCTCACCGATAGTCACTTGCAGTATACGAATAACATTACTCCCCATCGGCTGCGATGCCTATTCACACGGTTTGTACAGGCAGAAAATATTTACAGAATCAGCCAAAAGTTTAAGGATGGTTTGTCACCGTTTTGATTGTACGTGGTACCTTTTTCAACCAATCCGGTTGAGGATGAAGATCCAAGCTGTGGACCTATGTGCGAATGCGTGATTGGCTCGCAACAGAGTTTTGGTAATCACAGTTTCCACAATTGATTGATGCTTGCTTTAACCAAGGTATACAGCAGACTACATATAGGCAGGTTGGAGGCAAGTTTCATTCCAGTCTCTGCATTCCACGCGAGCTAATGTGATACGGCTGATTTGACTGTGCTATTTGCGTCCCGTTCCTTCGCACAATGCATGTACTGTCTCTCTCTGTATTTGATTTGATTCAGTGCAAGAGAGAAGTGTGTGGAATCGTGGGAACTGGCAGTGGACCGAATGAGAGAACGGTTGCGGACCTACTACACCCGGGTGCTGAGTCACATGGCAGAGAATGGGGTAAGTTGTTGGTGTGTGGAGATGGCGCGGGCATGCAGAACGAACATCCTGTATGTCAGAGCCCGGTGTTGTTTGACTTTCCCTGATGGGGTTTACCCTCCGCACGGTACAGGATACTACTTTTCAAGGGCTTTATATCCTCACTTTGAATGCAGAAATCACCAGATACTTTAGGCAGCAGAGTTGAATGGACGATTTGGCTCACACCAGGTGAAAAACCCGCTATTATAGAGGAAAACACATAAAAGACCGGTGTGGACAGCTATGAGACAGAGAATACCAAAAAAATAACTATAGCCCTATGGTTTTTTTCTGTTGCTGTTTGCAAGAGGTGTTTCAAGGTCTATATTTCCCTCGATTAGCGATAGCGAACAGCTCCAAACATAGCCACGAAGAACAGAAAAAATATGACGTCGCCAGTCGTTGTGTCTTGGTGGACGGTCGTGCAACTCTGTATCGGTCCCTTGGCTTCCTGCTCCGCCCACTACGGTATAGCAAAAGGCACGGTAGCTCTGCACAGCCCTTTATGGCGACAAGAGGAGCATCATTACACCTGTATTTATAGGGTAATCACAGTGTTCCACAAGGTCGTGCTAGAATCTCCGTGAAGTGGCGAGAAGCGTCCAGTCAAAGGAGCTCGATCCGGATTGGCTGGTATTCTGGCCAATCAGAGCATGCCTTCGTTTGGTCCGTGTCCTGCACTTGACACATCCGTCCAAATGACGTGATGTTCGGTTATTAGGGACGGCTGGCCTCGGTACAGCCGCATACCGAATAAATAAATAAATAACGTTCTGGTAATCGGTAGTTCGATGAAGGATGTAATCACTAAAGGACTTTCGACAGAGATTCCATCCTGTCAGTGAAGCTAATCTATGCTGAAAAGTCGAGTGGACGCGCGGCTCAGCAGCACAGTGATGCCTACTCATTTAAACTTGCCCATTCACGGAAAGACGAAACTGGATCCCAAAGAAATTCACAAATATCTGGCAGACACGTGCTGAGTGTGGAAAATAGACTGAGCCTGTGTGTTAGGTAGGCTATTGTATGTTGTTCGTCCCATGTGTTGACTGTTGGAGTCGAAGTCGTAAACCACACACCTACATGCGCTCTTGGTGGTAAAATTTCTAGGACATACGACTATGTACTAAAATACTGAGAGTTAAATTAGCAAACTTCCTCACGCTCTCCTCACCTAGGATGTGTACTACAGCAGCAAGAACGTGATGCAACACTTCCTGGACGATTTGGATCTACTCTACCCGCCATCGGATGCATCTGCAGTGGAACTGAAACGTGCTCTGAATCGATTCCAAGACAAGCTACAGTTAGTTGAACGTAAGTTGTATACTTTACGCAAAAATTCCTATCCCTCTGTTGCTGCATTCGTTTGCGTTTCATGGAGTTAATCGCATTTTTACAAGTGTCCAACAAGAGACTATTCAAGCCTTGTTTCCGGAAGGGATTGCCCTGGAACCGAAGAAATGGATATATCTAGCTTACATCACACTTCAATGGACGATGATGGAACACAAGGTGCCACATAAAAGTCCATTGTTGGAACTTTTGGGGGTGAAAATGAAGTTGATCAGGTCATCTTAACTTGCACGATAGCTCAGAGGATCAGTTGTTTACGACATTCATACTTGGCTGATTTTTGTCATAAACTAATCACAAGTTTGTTGAACACTCTTCGACGAACGGTTTCGCCCTTCTTGGGGCTCATCAGGTAGGCGCAGTTTCTGTCAACCTTATGTTCTACTTGAACAAAAATTGGACTGTTTTCGAGAAGTACACATATTTGCAAATCAACCTGGTTTTTACGAGAGACTCAACTGAATCTCTCGTTTATGGTATTCTACAACTGAATGTTTGACCATCGATGTCTTCGGAGCATTGCCCAAATCTGGTGGGAACACCGGATCAGCAGTTCTGAAGTACGTCGAATGGTATTTGGCAGAAATAATTCACCCTCGATAGATCAACTGATCACACCGCATATGTTGCGCTGGCTTGGCCACGTGTTGCATATGCCAGTCGACCGACTTCCTCGAAGCGCTCTTTTCGCACAACCACGTGAAGGGTGGAAGAGAGCCAGAGGCGGTCAACAGTGACTTGGCAGCGAAGTATGAAAGCCATTACCAGCAAACTCAGCTGCGCTGGTCAGTGCAGTCTTCCTGGATGTGGACCCCGAGACGCGCCACATCAAGGGCTAGAGACATTGTCAGATATGGCCCAGTCGCGTCCTCAATGCGCTCGTGCNTCGCGCCCTCAATGACGCTCGTGCATCCAAGCTATCGCCTTCAATGCATAGCTCTTTTTCCAACCCCCCGTACTTGACAGCCCACTGACAGTGCCGGATTTATGCACCAATTTATCGGCTCCCGCTTGCAATGCGCAGCTACCTAGCCCTCCCCCCAAAATCATCGGTGAACGAAACTGCGGCAGCTACAACCACTGTACGACGAGTACGCGGTTATTACAGCTGACAATGATTATGATAACAACTGAATGTCCATACTTCCTTCAACCCGGTGTTCAAACAGTTCGCAAATGCGTATACGTCTACATCTTCGTGTGAACTTGAAACTCCAGTTCTCATAATCACCGGCAGTTGGACAGTTTGTACGCATTTTTCTAGTGAGCACGGATTCCCTGGTAAATAGTGTTGCTCTGAGAAATGCGGTTGATTCGTCTAAATAAAGCTCTCAGGCGATATACCACCCATCCGTACGTGTTTTCAAGGACCACGATCGGTTTGTCTGCTATTGATTGGCCGCACTTTTCTTGGGGTTTTTCACACTACAGGGAAACTTGGTGCTATCAGTTCGTCCGGTCATAATGAAACTTACTGAAGGTTACTCATGGTAAAATAATAGTTCTGCGGCTGTTACTATTTCGGCACAAAGCTCTCTTTGAAGGAGGTGAGAGATGTCGCCATGGTGCCCAAGGGTAAACCAGAGCATTTGATAACTCAGTCGAACCGTAGACCTCCTGGTCATGGGCTTCATGCCTTAATCGAGTGTTATCTTGAAGTGTTCTTGCCGGAGGTCGGCCGACTGAAATACGTTCCTGCATGGTTTGGTCCCCGGGTGTGACACTGTGACAGATAAAACAAACCAACTTTGCGTAGTGCGCATAAGACTTCTACCAAAACTGCTTACAAGTGTACGTGAGCTTCATGGCGAATTTGTCACGTATTTGAATCTAGAAACTACCTCAGTACGCAAGTATGGCATATGGGCAAACAGCATTCACTAGTAGTATAACAATCTGTGAAAACGGTTACAGTGCGCAATCCCTATGCAACATGTTCGAGAAAGAGGAGAAATCCTACAAGGGCCTGCTATCCAAGAAGTCGTGGCTGAAGGAGCCAGTCGATGCAGGATCATAACGTAGACCTACTGCGTGGAGGTTTTTTAACAAACGTAAAATTATTAGTGCACTGCTGTTGACGGCCATAATACAAATCAGAAGGTGTATGCACTAATAAAAGTTTTTAGCATGGTTGACAGTGGTGGGTTGCAACACTACAATGCGAAATGAGAGCAAGTCAAAAAAGGAACTTATCGTCTGTGAGAAAGTCCGGACGGCGGGAACGTGTTTTCTCCGCGGTACGACTGCTACACGTGTTCCATAGTTGCCCGTGGATTTGTGGAGGGGTTGACTTCCTGCTCCCTGCGCGCGCGCGAGTCTGTGTGTCGACTGTGTTCGGTTTCCCTATATGTAGGTCCGTTTGCGTGTACGTGGGTGTGTTAGCGCATGAGTTGTTGCTACGCTCACTAGACGGTACCGACAATCGATGTCCGATGAGTCATCTTAATGTGGCGTGGTTTGTGAGTATGAAAAAGGACAAGTTTCGTGATCCAGTTAGCGACTGTGAGCTGAACAGTCAAGTGTGTGGGTGACGGGCTAGCTACAAAAGCACGGGTTTTTCCGAACACAGAATCAGGCGACTAAGTGGAAGTCGCTCTAGCGGTGATTCTGCCTTGGTTCCTCAGAACAAGCATTTTCGATACCATCCATTGGGCAGTATCGAAGCCGAATGGCAACGTGTTCATACGAATCATATATCCTGGTTATCTCCAACAAGGACGAAAGGTTGCACGGTTCTTTTTCGTTTTCCAGCTCAGAGTAAATCTGATTAAAGGCTGGAAAAGTTATTTTTTAAAAACCCAAAACACCCCGGAAATACGCGTATTTCCGAATAACACGGTGATCCACTATCGAAATGCGCAATGTCCAGTTGCATGAACCACTTTGGGGTTCTTGCCAGAACTTGTCTAAGATATTGATAGTGCTGATAAGATGCGCGCGGACGAATACTTGTAATACAGTGCACTACTGATTTCGATTTCTAACTAAATCAACAGTGATTCACTCATTAGGCTGAAGCAGGTGATAGATTCATCCAGTTCAGGTTCCAGGAAAGTGATCATACACGAGCCGGTTTCAACGAAAGCACTCCTGATTAGGCTAAATATTGTGGTAGCAACTTGGTTTGCGGCTCATCCCGTCCTAATGGATGGCTCATCAGTGGTTTCCTGTTTCCAGATTACTCCCTCCTTGAAATAAACTACTCAGCAAACTTAAACGTAGTTTCTTCCGAGAAAATATATTGCAACATCTCGAATATCGTACCGGTTGAAATTTGAGGCGGCCTGTGTGCAGTACATTCATTCATAAGCAGGAGATTCTGCTCGGATTCAGTTAAAAGCAAACTGCCGTGCAAATGAGTGCATTCCGCTAACTTGCTGAGTCCTACTAAGTCCGCTGTTCTCGTGCAGCCCTCGACTAGGCCAACCGAGTTCGCTCACTGGCACCACTGTATCGAAAAAAAACAGGCATTTAAGATCACAAAGTGCCGCGATAAGGTTCCGAGAAACAGGTGCCAGAATCCTCTAAATAGCTTCCTCCATATCGTGGTGATTGTTACAAGGCAACAACCTCATATGGCCACGAGAAGTTCGCACGTAAACAGTCTTCGTTATGAGCCATGCATTTGTTTTATCGTCAAGGTAACAGGTTTGTCTATCTACAGGGATGGTGACACTGTGAAGATCTATCTTGAGGCTGAATTCACAGGGACCTCCACATAATTGGCCTCTCCACTAATCCTGCCGCAGTATTCTCTACCTAATATGTGGAAATAACCGAATGGTTGAGTAAAAGCTGGGAATGAGTACTTTCAGTACTTCAGCCTCTTTCATTTGAACGACGTTCAAAGTTCAATAATCATTAGTGTAATCCATACAGTGAACTTTTCCATAGTTCCTTGATGCATTCTTGTGCCCGTAGTTTACACTGGATCAAGATAAATCTTTTTTAGCTGTTGTGGAATAGTTCCACAGGATTTCCGGCCACAGGTACACCGTCTAAAAAGGTATGAAGTATTGAGTGAAGTCTGTGGCTACAACATTGGTTAGGCGGTCATGCGTGTTGGCGCACGCTGTCGCGCACACGGGCTGAATCCCATAGGGTCACGTGACTGGTTCAAACCCACTCGTCCTGTCAGCTGACTGGTGTGTGGTCTTTTCGCCGGGCCCGACCACCAGGTTTGTGGTTGGTTGTTCAGTCTGCATATGGGACGGCCACAAACTACACGTTTAGTGAAATATCCAGTAGGCACTGATATCAAAAAAGTTTCGATTGCGGGCCCTGTTCTAGCCCATCGCTGGTACAGGGCCCGTCAAAAATGTCCCATTCGGATGAACAAGGGGATATCGAACTGATCATTCCAACGCGCCATCATTTCTTCTGGAATCTTAGGCTTGGTAGTGCAGTTCGGGATGTCAGTTTGGCAATCGAGTGACTGATATCGTTTCACTAAGATGTGAACTATCGACAAACCGAATGTCGTGTGGCGGAGCGGAAGGAATTAGTATCGTTTTTAGCGTTTCCCGAAAATACCCTCTCGAGGGTAGATTAGTTAGAAACAGGCAACAACAGGTGAATTATGAACAAAAAACCGACCAAGGCTAAATTGGCCGCGTTAGCCGGAATCCAGACAATAACCGTCCTAGTACGGGAATCAAGAAATCTGTCGTGTTCATCGATGGTGTGGTTCGTTCAGGTGTGTAACCTGTGCCGAACTCCAGTTGGGTTTTGTTCCATTCCGTAATCAAATTTCTTTCTTCAGGCAAAAACTAGCCACGTAGAGAGTAAGGCTAAGCTACTAAACTCTCTTTTTGTCTCTTGATTCTGGTTGAAACACAAAGCGCAGCTCCATTGTATTTATTCGTCCCTCTCATGCAGGTGGACGGCAACCCAGAGATGCATTCGTACTACGCGAACAAGACATTGTTTCCATGCACAGTCCTCTTCTTCGTCTGCGGGATCACGAAAACCAAATGCGCAGTTTGAACGTACAGGCGCAGTTTATTGGACAACACATGGCGCACTACCTGCGCGAAATCGATGCCGATCGACGAAGGATGGACGACGAACTGAAGCGCATGACGTACGTTCTTCTTACAAATAGATCGGGTAGAGAGACAGGTTAATCCTATCAAGTATTTTTTTTACAGCGAAAGCGATTTTCATTTTTCCCTTCCGGAGAGACCACCAGGGAAGGTCGAAAGAAAGCACTCTTTTCTGGAAGAGATTCATAGCCAATGAGTGAGGCTCTTTGTTTCTAATAGACCCCACTTAAGGATCGTTCAAGAGGGGAAGACAGCTGTACTTTCAAAAGAAATCCCTCTAAGTAAAGGAAGATTTTTCAGACTGTCCACAAAAGCATCCGACGTCAGGTGTGTGACTCAGTGTGGACTCTCTCAAAAGGCCAAACCCAGAGGAGACGACAAATCACATTTTATCCTAATTAGCCTCTCATGAGGCTGGATTGTTTTGTATTGTCTGTTAGTGATCTGGTTGTAACGTCATTAGGTTGATTATCAGAAGGTGACAACAAGCACTAACACATATGTTTTATCAGAATGATGATGGTCACAAAAGTTGTGTGCACTTGATGAAAATAAATGCAATACAAGAATGGAATAAGCCAAAAAAGTGACTAATCGTTCAAGGACAACTGTTGAGAGTTCCAGAGTGACATTCTGGACGCAGGACGTATCTTCACTTTAGCACAGCTGCTGCACGTGTTCCGTAGTTGGCCTTGGGGACCTTTGGAGCTCGGTTGACTCCCTGTCCTGTGCGCGGATGTGTTTTTGGGCAGAGTTGCATGTAGTGTGAAGAGATGGGTGTCCCTTCGCGTTTGATGCTTGCACGAACGTGAATACAACTTGACCTGATGTGGTTGAAGTTCCCAAGCGTGGCGCGTGACACAGTTGGCATAGCCGCGTAAACAAAAATGGATATTGTAATGGACATGTCGTCGGCTGAGGTTACAAGTGGGATAGCAGTTGTCACGTGATTTGAGTGTTTGTGACGCGGGATCTAGTGCGTGACCTCCACAAGTCCACATACATTAAGGAACACCGAGCCAGAAAAGGAAACTACTCACAAGGTTGCTGAAAACTCTTTGACAGCCAGCCACCGGTTTCGCCCTTCTTGGGGTTCATCAGGTAGGCGCAGTAGAATATCATAAACCAGAGATTTAGTTGAGTGTCTCGTGAAAACCAAATTGATTTGCAAATGAGTGTATTTCTCGAAAACAGTCCAATTTGGGTTCAAGTAGAACATAAGGTTGACGGAAACTCGGGGACTGCGCCTACCTGATGAGCGCGAATTGGAAGGGCGAAACCGGTCGTGGGCTGTCGAAGAGTTTTCAGCAACCTTGTGAGTAGTTTACTTTATGAAAATATACTGCGATATCTCGAATATCATGCCAACTGAATCATGAGACGGCCTGCGTGCAGCACATTCAGCTGTAGATTATCATAAACGAGAGATTCGGTTGAGTCTCTCATGAAAACCAAACTGATTTGCAAATGAGTGTAGTTCTCGAACACCGAGCCAATTCAGTAAAATAGTTAGGTGGCGACTCTAGTCGTACGTTGTGATAATTAGGCGAGCTGTCCAAAAAGAACCCTCGTTAATTGATTCGTGTTCACAGTCATGTTGGCTTCTGATGAGATTTTGATATGTAGGATGACAAGCGGGGGTCTGTCTTACAAGTGAATGATATGTACCATACAATTATGATGTCGTCAGCGGTCTGCGTACCTGTTAATCTCCACACCAATTCCCTACTTCAGATGAAGGCTATCACAAATAGAACTTGTGCAATCTAGGTTCGATTAATTTCCACAGATTTTAACCCAGACTGTAGTCTCCACTCCAGTCAGTTGTCCGTCTCGTCTTACGCGGGTACAAGTGTTTTACCGTAGTTTTGTCAATCATATTTAGCGTGAAAGGTAGATAAACAAGAACAGACCAACTCAAAGTTAATTGCAGTAGTTGGTTGGATAGATTAACAGATGCAATGAGACACTGCGACTTTTCCACGTGTCTTGTTGGGTTATAAACCTGATAAATGGCAAACCACGTTTTTTTCACGTTTCTCACCTGCATACAGGAGAGAAAAATGACCCTAAAATTACTCTCCATGTTAAAACAAGCTTCAAATAGAACAAAACCTATATGTACATTAACTGATGTTCCCAGTCCAGTACCTGTTGCCAGAAAGAACTCACCTGCAAGGGTACACAACAGCTTTATTCCAAAAAAATGGGTGCATGCGAGTGCAACGCCCCCGCGCGACTTAAAGGGCACTTTCTGGCATTGATCCAGGCTGTCTGATAGGCGTTTGGTGAACACCCATTAACATCGATCGTGCCTCTATGAACTGCCTGAACACTGATCACATTCGATCGTGCCTCTGTGGCGTGCCTGAACATTCATTGGCCTCTGCTGAATTGATTGAATCATTGATTAGCCTAGATGCTTGCCGGCTTTCCTATTGAGATTTTGGTGGAGTTTTAGGGTCTCAGTAGGTTCTGGGGTTACTTTCAGAAATCTGACCTTCTTGATAACTTTGGCACTTTTAATAGTTACCTTATACCTGTAACGTGCTTGGCTGATTGAAAGTCACCTTCACGTAGTTTGGTTTATTGGTTCGCGATGTGTGCTGTCTTGCTGTCTGTGACAAAAACCACAGTTGGAATGATCAAAAGGAGGAAAGTGCGATCGGGCACGTTTCAAACCCAAGAACGGAAGACTATAGCACAACGCAGGTAGCTAACAGACTGAACAAACTACGAGTGAGGTGACTTCCATTGGCTAGTCAAGCTACCTTTTACAAACTATAAAAACGCAAGGAACAGTTGGACCGGAAGCATTTTGCCACCGATCGAGATGATATCGCCAGTGCATATCTCGGGGATCGAAACCACAGCGTAGCATAACGGTGCATCAGTGGTTGCGCGTGTGACGATGACATGGCTACTACAAACTTTGCATATTTATGTTCGTATTTGTGAGAGCACTCGCCTCAAACGTAGAATCGTGTTAAATGGTTCTCTCTCTCCCTCCCTCCATACAGCTCACTGCAACGTGATCACCAGACACAATTAGAGCACCTGATCAGTCGTGTTCGGCGATGGAGCAGTCGATATGACCGGGGACACCCGAAGTTCGATAGTCAGGAGTCAGGAACTAGCTCTAGTGTCCGATCCAGCACACGGTCTGATGTGACTTGGCACGGGGAAGCAGCTCCCAGGGTCAGGAAGGACGTGATGGATGCCATAACACAGATTGGTGTGGAAACGGAAAATGCTGCATCACAAACGCACCAATTAGAAATGACCACCGAAGTGACTGAGTACAGAGCAGCTCGTCCCTTGAAAGAATCAATCTGTCAGATTGGTCAGATCACCTCTGTCCAGTTGATCCAAACAGAGGGTCTTCAAGCACCACCACCGCCTCAAAAGAGTGAACTGTTCGAGGCGATCACTCAGACCGGTACAGTGCATGCCGATGCATCTCTTCAGGCCGATATGCTTGAGACTTCTTGGGTTGGGGTGGAGCAAGTTCGGACACAACAGGCTCTTCCGACTCAGGTTGGAGATGCGGTTTGTCAAGTGGGTTATATTCAGAGCACAAGCCACACGCAAACGGAGCCATGGCTAGGCACTGCTGTTTCCAGAGCACGAAGCCAGCAGAGTNCAAGTTCGGACCCAACAGGCTCCTCCGCCTCAGGTTGGAGATGCGTTTTGTCAAGTGGGTTATATTCAGAGCACAAGCCACACGCAAACGGAGCCATGGCTAGGCACTGCTGTTTCCAGAGCACGAAGCCAGCAGAGTGTTGGACTTCAAACTTCTGCAGCTCAACCAGCAAGGGATGCGATTTGTCAAATTGGTACCGTTACCTCAAGTGCAAGCATACAAACGACTGATCTAGCACTCAGACCCAGCAGAAGTGTCAGCGAACAATTTGTCGCCAGTTCGATGCAGCCCCGACCCGTTTCGGACGTAATATGTCAGATTGGCAGTTTGCTCGCCGTTCAGGGAACCCAAACACCGCACGTGGAGACCTCGACTTTCCACGCTATTACTCAAACAGGCATGATAACCACAGAGTCTGCGGTACAATCTGATCTGTTGCTAGAAAGGCCACGTCAGGAGTCAACGCTTGCTGCCGCGTGTCAGGTAGGTGTTCTGCAACAACCGGCGGCGGTACAAGTTTCCCTGCTGGCACCACGTCCTTCCGTTCTAGATGCCATCTGCCAGATCGGTCTTCTACAGCAAAGCGTATCGACGCAAGTCGAGCCACCAACAGGAAGACATTTTGATGTGGCAACTCAGTTAGGATTCTTAACCATGGAACAGCAGCTGCAGACAGAGATGTTGGAGGAGATACCGATGGTTGAGGTCATCCAACAACAGCAACAACGTGTCTTCACAACAACAGCTAACGTAGAGACTCAAGTGGGAGTGCTATCCAACAACCAGGCCACCCAATTTGCCGGGCTTATTGGAAAACCTTCCATGAGTATGGCGTGTCAAACGGACTTGGGGCTAGTCAGAGACGCAACAGTTCAACAATTGGGGAAGTTTTACGTGGACAGCTATAACGTTGAATCACAAACGGGTGTCATCACCACCAATTGGGGCACACAGACAGAGGATAGGATGATTGAAACAAAAACCATGCCAGTATTGTCCGCTCCGGCCCCGAAAGCATATGCATACGTGACGCAAACGTCGGAGCAACGTCGACCGAAACTGCACGAGTTCGCGTTGCAAACACCTCAAGAGTTGAAACCCAAACCTCGAAGTAAGAGCTATGATGTACTCACGCAGGTCGGTATCGCCAAAGAGTCTCGGTCAACACAAGTCGAAAGAAGTCACAAAGACTACGATGTGGGCAGTCAGGTTGGTGTAATATCGCAGGCCAAATCAACTCAGACCACAGAATACTCAGCGGTTGCACCCGTAGCCTTTGAAGTTGAGTTGCAGACAGGCGTAGTCACAATGTCAAGAGATACACAGACTAGGATAGATTATCAAAAACGTGTGCAAGTTGAAGATGCCAACGTAGGGACTGACATTCGAGTACGTGGTAGGGATGCAACAATCGCTACAGAGGAGCAACTGGTCATGGAGCCTGTGCTAGTGCAACAAGCATTTCGGCCAGTGACACCAAAAATGGACTATGGACAACAAGTGGAAATCCTATCCACGCGATTTGACGTGGAAACTCAGTCAGGTGTAGTTACCCAAGCAGACAGTACACAGACGACCATAGTGGCGGAAAGCGCTGCCAAAGTTTCCACCGCAAAATACGATGTTGAAATGCAGTCTGGAGTCGTTACGCAAGAACATAGTACACAAACAGAGATTAAGTTGAGTGCTGCTATTCCCATGGATGACGCAAGCGTACAACATGAGCCACGGAAGCCAGCAGAAAACAAGAAGTTCCAAGTTGCCATCAATCCATTGGCATATGATGCCATAATCGAAAGTGAACAACCAATTCTGGTTGATACGGTTACCCCAGTCAAACAAACTATTCCCCATGTTCCCAAATCTGAAGCCTCGATACAGACAGTGACAAAAAGTAGATACGATGTGGAATTACAATCAGGAATTATTAGTCACCCACACAGTACGCAAACAGATATGAGAATGAAACCTGCAGTTCCCATGAGTGATGCCGGCATCCAGTATGGGAAATCACCAGCTGTAGGGTACGACAGACTCCTTGAAACAGAACCGCAGCTCCATGTGGATGTTGTGGCTCCAATTCAGCAAGTACGTGAGGTGATACAGACAGACGACTTTTGCGCACAAGCCTCTCTGGCTCCTTCCAGGTACGACGTTGAAATGCAGTCAGGAACAGTGACAGACGTGCACGGTACTCAGACGGAGATAAAATTGCAGCCTGTTGTTCCAGTGGATGACGCAAGCGTGCAGCATGCCACACCAAAGCCTAAACCTGGTGAGAACAAGAAGTTCCAAGTGAACCTCAGTCCAGCTGCATTCGACACATTGCTGGAGAGCGAACAACCACTTCGTGTGGATGTCATCGCGCCGGTGCAGCAAGTCATTCCGGAGGTTCGCACGTCCGAGGCCGGGATACAGGCTTCCTATGCACCTAGCAAGTACGACGTCGAGCTACAATCAGGGACTGTCACCGACGTACACAGTACACAGACGGAACCGAAGCTAACACCAGTCCGGCCCGTCAACGATGCCGGTATGCAATTCGAAGGGAAGAGACCCGTGGCGTACGATAGACTGCTGGAGAGTGAGAGACCACTGCATGTGGATGTTATAGCTCCAGTACAACAAGTAAGACCGGAAACACCCAAGGATGACTTTGGGGTACAGGCTGACATTCTCCCAAAGAGGTATGATGTGGAACTACAATCCGGAGTCGTTACCGACACGCATGGAACGCAGGCGGACACGAAACCCAGGCCCATCGTTCAAGTGGATGACGCTAGCGTACAGCATGAGTTCAAAAAGCCTGCTGCGTACGACAGACTGCTGGAAGCGGACCAACCAGTGCGCGTAGACGTTGTAGCCCCGGTTCAACAACTGCTCCCGGTAACACCTAAAGACGACGTTGGAGTGCAGGTTGCCATTGTTCCAAACAAGTTTGACGTGGAAATGCAATCAGGAGTCGTCACGGAGACCCATGGCAACCAAACAGACTTGAAACCCAAGCCTGTCGTTCCGGTCAACGATATTAGCGTGCAACATGTGCTTGCCAGACCTTTGGGATATGACAGACTCCTTGAAACAGAACCGCAGCTCCATGTGGATGTTGTGGCTCCAATTCAGCAAGTACGTGAGGTGATACAGACAGACGACTTTTGCGCACAAGCCTCTCTGGCTCCTTCCAGGTACGACGTTGAAATGCAGTCAGGAACAGTGACAGACGTGCACGGTACTCAGACGGAGATAAAATTGCAGCCTGTTGTTCCAGTGGATGACGCAAGCGTGCAGCATGCCACACCAAAGCCTAAACCTGGTGAGAACAAGAAGTTCCAAGTGAACCTCAGTCCAGCTGCATTCGACACATTGCTGGAGAGCGAACAACCACTTCGTGTGGATGTCATCGCGCCGGTGCAGCAAGTCATTCCGGAGGTTCGCACGTCCGAGGCCGGGATACAGGCTTCCTATGCACCTAGCAAGTACGACGTCGAGCTACAATCAGGGACTGTCACCGACGTACACAGTACACAGACGGAACCGAAGCTAACACCAGTCCGGCCCGTCAACGATGCCGGTATGCAATTCGAAGGGAAGAGACCCGTGGCGTACGATAGACTGCTGGAGAGTGAGAGACCACTGCATGTGGATGTTATAGCTCCAGTACAACAAGTAAGACCGGAAACACCCAAGGATGACTTTGGGGTACAGGCTGACATTCTCCCAAAGAGGTATGATGTGGAACTACAATCCGGAGTCGTTACCGACACGCATGGAACGCAGGCGGACACGAAACCCAGGCCCATCGTTCAAGTGGATGACGCTAGCGTACAGCATGAGTTCAAAAAGCCTGCTGCGTACGACAGACTGCTGGAAGCGGACCAACCAGTGCGCGTAGACGTTGTAGCCCCGGTTCAACAACTGCTCCCGGTAACACCTAAAGACGACGTTGGAGTGCAGGTTGCCATTGTTCCAAACAAGTTTGACGTGGAAATGCAATCAGGAGTCGTCACGGAGACCCATGGCAACCAAACAGACTTGAAACCCAAGCCTGTCGTTCCGGTCAACGATATTAGCGTGCAACATGTGCTTGCCAGACCTTTGGGATATGACAGACTCCTTGAAACAGAACCGCAGCTCCATGTGGATGTTGTGGCTCCAATTCAGCAAGTACGTGAGGTGATACAGACAGACGACTTTTGCGCACAAGCCTCTCTGGCTCCTTCCAGGTACGACGTTGAAATGCAGTCAGGAACAGTGACAGACGTGCACGGTACTCAGACGGAGATAAAATTGCAGCCTGTTGTTCCAGTGGATGACGCAAGCGTGCAGCATGCCACACCAAAGCCTAAACCTGGTGAGAACAAGAAGTTCCAAGTGAACCTCAGTCCAGCTGCATTCGACACATTGCTGGAGAGCGAACAACCACTTCGTGTGGATGTCATCGCGCCGGTGCAGCAAGTTATTCCTGAAGTTCCGAAGTCTGATATCGGAATGCAAGTGTATATCTACCCTGAAAGATTTGACGTGGAACTACAATCTGGGATAGTTAGCACAATACATGCTGTCCAGACAGAGCCTCAGCTTATCCCAGCTGTTTCGGTGGATGATTCTAGTGTGCAACACGTAAGCGGGAAACCCAAACCAGTTGAAGATAAACTGCTGCAGGTACGTATCGACTCAACTGGGTATGATAGGAAGGTTGAAGCGGAACGCATCGATATGGTTGATCTAGTCGCTCCAGTGGTCCCAATAAAATACGATGTGGAGACACAGTCAGGTGTCGTTACGGACTCGCAAAGTATACAAACAGACCTGCGGCTCAAGTTGGATGTTCCCGTTAGCGATGCAAGCGTACAACACGAAGAACGGAAGGCTGCGGGTTACGATACACTATTGGAAACGGAGAAGCCGCTGAGTTTGGAGGTGCTTACCCCGGTTCAGCAACTACACCAGGAGCCATCAACAAACGACTTTGGGATACAGGTTACAATTCTTCCAAATAAATTTGATGTGGAACTGCAATCGGGCATTGTTGTCGATGTGCATGGCACGCAAACGGAAATCGTTCCTGTAGATGAAATATCGGTTCAGCATGAAACAATCAGACGGCATCCGGAAGAAAACAAGAAGCTTCAGGTTAATCTCGCTCCAACCCCTGTGGACGCGATCCTGGAAAGTGAGCCACAACTGCTTGTAGATATCGTTGCACCGGTTCAACAAGTTCACCGTGAAATTCCAAAACATGTTGAAATACAGGTCGGAAGTACACCGGTCACATATGACGTGGAACTACAGTCCGGCATAATCACGGAGGCCCATTCAGTTCAGACAGACGAAATTCGGAAATCTCCAATCCATACTGCCGACGCGGGTGTGCAGCACGTACCAGCTCAAGCTAGGCCAGGTGAGAACAAGAAGTTTCAGGTCAATCTCAGTCCGTCAGCAGTTGACACTTTGGTTGAGGCTAAGCAAATTGTGCTCAAAAATACTGTTGGTCTCCAGGCTGAAGTCGTCCACATGACTACTGATGTGCAAGTTCAATCTGGTGTGATCACTTCCGTAGCTGGTGTTCAAACAGATGTGCTGCGAAAACCACCAATCCTGACCGAAGACGTCTCGATCCAGTTCACAGAAAAACGACCAATTGGTAAGGAAAATCAAACTAGTGTGAAGCCAACTACACGCGACCAAACCACACAGAGTGAGGATGTGCTACACATCGACGTAGTTGCCCCGGTTCAAAGAGAGGTTATTCCCACAGAAAATAGGGGTATACAAGCTATCATCCAACCTACCCGACGTGACGTGGAGATGCAATCAGGAACCGTGATGAGTGTACACCAAACCCAGACTGAGGCAGTACTGAAACCGGTCATTCCTGTGGATGACGTGAGTGTACAATACGAGGCCGCAAGACCGACTGCACGTGACATGATTGTGGAGAGTGAGAAACCATTGAGTGTAGAAGTGGTTGCTCCGGTGCAGCAAGTCATGCCGGAAATACCGCAAGTGGATATGGGGATACAAGCATTGATAGTGCCTACCCGATACGATGTGGAAATGCAATCAGGAGTTGTCACGGACGTGCACGGAATTCAAACGGATAAGGTTCTGAAACCTGTTGTTCCAGTAGACGACGTGAGTATACAGTACGAACAAGATATCGAACCAGCAGGGAAGAACAAGAAATTGCAGGTTGCATTACATCCCATGCCACATGATCGAATGTTAGACAGCGGCGAACCTATTTCGGTTGATATCATTGCGCCTGTGCAAGTTGCAGCTATTCCAACTGCCGAAGCCAGTTTACAGGCAATTATTACGCCTACCACGTATGATGTCGAGTGCCAATTGGGCGTGAAGACCAAGACTGGGTCTACTCAAACAGATGCACAGAAAAAAGCCGACACGTTGGATGTCAACATTCAATACAAGTATGTGCCTGAGGTTCAAACAAGTCAGAAAGAAGTCCAAGCTGAACTGAGGAAGGAATTTATTGACATTGTGATTGGCACTGGACCCGAATCACGACCACAATGGAAAGATTACCAGTCCGAGACAGAAGAAGAGCTAAAGGTTCAAGTCCTACCCCCTGTACAGGCGGTTATTCCCAGTGAAGATGTTGGCATACAAGCGGAATATTCCCCTATCACATACGATGTGGAGTTGCAGTCAGGTGTTTTAACAATGATTCACGACACCCAAACTGATCCATTGATAAAACCGGTGGTTCCAACCGATGATACAGGTGTCCAGTTCACACAAGCTCCGCCGAAAACCGGGGCAAACAAGAAATTCCAAGTCACCTTAACACCACAAGGGCATGATACTGTTATGAGTGGTGACCTTAAAACGCAGCCAGATGTTGTTGCCCCTCTCACGTACGATGTGGAATTGCAGTTCGGAGTCATCACAGCCGTGCGGCAAACACAAACGGAGCTTGAATTGAAACCACCTGTGCCAGTAGACGAGGTAAATGTGCACTATGAACGGGCCATGCCCATTTCACACGATACTGTTTTGGAGAGTGAGAGACCTTTTGTTGCAGAGATCGTTGCACCGGTTCAGAAGGTCATACCAGGCATAGAAAGTAGAGAAATGGGCATACAAAC
>NW_008752097.1:165495-182677 GCF_000715545.1 Opisthorchis viverrini | reverse complement strand
GCCCATTTCACACGATACTGTTTTGGAGAGTGAGAGACCTTTTGTTGCAGAGATCGTTGCACCGGTTCAGCAGGTCATACCAGGAATAGAAAGTAGAGAAATGGGCATACAAACTGCTCCCACGCCGACCAGGTACGACGTTGAGCTGCAGTCAGGAACTGTTACGACAGTACATGGTTCACAGACGGACGATTTCTTGCGACCTGTTGTTCCGGTAGATGATGTGAGTGTACAGCTGGAACAGGCGGTCGGGCCAGCCGGAAGGAATAAAAAGTTCCAGGTCGATATCCAGGCTGTTCCGTACGATCGATCGGTGGACAGTGGAGAACCTATTCGTCTAGATGTAATTGCCCCAGTGCAACGAGTGTTGGCTCAAGTGGAGGACGCCAGTGTCCAGGCTCGCATAACGCCAAAACTGTCGGATGTCTCTCTACAATGTGGTACAGTGACGAACACGTGTGGCTCGCAAACAGCTGAGATAGAGAAGCCTTTGGTGGCTGTTGAAGAGTCGGCTGTAGAGTATAGAATTTCATCCCCACCACCTGGAGTAAATAAGAAACTGCAATTCTCGGCCTATTCTGAACCGCACGACATCTGTGTTGGCAGCGACATCCCCATTCAGATTGACGTTAGGGCTCCTGTGAAACAAGTGCCGGAATCGGTGGCGAAAGATAGCTTTGGAGTACAAGTCGTTATCTCGGCAGATCTGTACGATGTGGAGACGCAAGCTGGGCACGTGACAGACGTTGGAAGTACACAAACGGAAGGCCCCACAATACCCATCATGGATGAGGCTGAGGTTCAGTATCAAGCGTTTACAATCACTTCTGGCCTTAACAAAAAGCTTCAGGTTCGCGTAAGCCCAATTCAGGTGGAAGCATCCGTACAAAAAGACGGATCACCAGTTGGTACTCGGTCATTTGGTGCTCAAACGGCAGAAGATTTGATCGATTCAAAAGTCTCCTTTGTGAGACGGGCAGCTGGCCAGGACTATACTACGAACACCGAAGATACTCTGACAGTAGTGGCACTCCCGATGGAGCAGACAGTGAGAACGGAACCAGAGAAATCTGACGTAAGCACTCAGTGTGGTATACGAACTGAGACAAGCGTCACACAGACCAGTGTCTTGAGTACGCGCACCAGATCAGTGGCAACGGATGAACCCTTGTCGATTGAGGTGGTTGCCCCAGTAAGTCAAGAAGATCGGACAAGAAAGTATGACGTCAGCGTGCAACTTGGTGTCAGAACACAAGTCGCTTTGACCCAAACCGAGCCTTTGGCACCTGATGCCGTCGATTGTGCGGTTACCACAGTAACTTATCACGAGGGACCCTCACGAAACAAAAAGCTGCAAGTGAGCACCGACATACCGCACCTCGATGTCTCCATACAAACAGAACCAAGAGAGCCACTTCTTTCTGACGTGCAAACTCAAACCATTGTGCAGGATGAAGAGATGACCCAAACAACCGTATCCTACATGGACACCGTGAGGAAAGAGAGTCAAGGCTTTAGACTTCATCCAGCTATTCCGCTTGTCGAGAGCATCACAGAATTTGCTACCCCACATCGAAATAAAAAGTGTCAGATCAATTTGGTGAGTTCAGAAGGCACGAAACCCATGACCTCCAATAAAAAATTACAGGCTAGGGTCATTCAGTTGGATTCTGAGTGTCAGTTTGAGAGTAGACCTATTGTATCAGAGATAACCCAACCGGTTCCTGCTGCTCGAGTTGAAGCGGAGGCACAAGTCGGGCCAGTACAGCATAACAAAAAGTTGCAAGCTTCAGGGGTGCTGTCAACCGACTCAGTGGGCTTTGCTCCAGCTTCCCATTTGGATGCATTCACCATGACAGTGCTGCAACCGGGTTTCGACGCATGGACCCAGATCGAAGAGCCCGTCCGAACGGAACCTGAGGTACAGGTATTACAACTCGCTGGCCAGTTTGCCACACCGTCAGACAGAAGGGATTGTGCTATGCAAACCACCCTCAGCCTGACAAGCGACGTCATGGTCGACACAGTTCCAACCAAATATGTCACGCAGATCATACAAGCCGAGGCGGAGCCCAGCCAAGAGTCGTCATTTTTCCGCACACAGTTGATAACCAGTTTTTCGGAGAAGGTAGAAGCTGAGCCCACCAAAGCCGACGTCACACATGTTTCATTCAGTCAACTTCCGCCACAACCGATCGAGCTAACGCCCAAAGTTGAGCATACTGCTTATGTTAGTAAAACCATTCAACTAAGTGTTCCCAGAGCCGATAATTCGCTGCAGACGGATCTAATGACTGCGAGTAAGCATTCACCTGTTCAGACACGTCACGTTCGCATTCAAAAAGGCAGTTCATGGTTGTTCTCACGCCAACAAGACACAGGTATTCAGGTGGATCTTACCGAAGTTGGACAGGAAAGTCCTCTGTACGTAAGACCAGTGCAAGCAGCGACGCGTTCAGAAGTTGTGGATACCACAGAATGCTATGTATCTTCACGATACGGGAGCATGACATCCCCGACAGGCTCAGTGCGTGGTTCAGTCCTCGGAGGCCGATACATGAGGCCCAACGTGGTCAGTTGGGGAGTCCAGTGTACCCCGCACACACTGACTGGTGTGACACAGACTGCCGACCTGCTGAAATATGAAACCGGCTCAGAGATATCTGGTGATGCGGTAAGTATCAAGGAAGATGTGAAACAATCCAAAGGTGTAGCAACTATTGGCGTGCAAACGAACATCGAAGATGAATACTTGATCAAACGAGTGGTCACAACCGTCGCACGTCGTTCCGGTATTCAGTCCTACCGCCACAACGCCCCGGTTATCAAACAGTTACGTGGACGTGGCCGCACCCCTCTGCTTTCATCAAGTTTACCGAGCAATTTGGACGGACAGTTCATTGAAGATGATGATGAACAACTAGCCGGAGTACCGGTAACAACAAAGAAGGTTACCACAACCTACCTGGATGGTACTCAGAAGGTGGTTCGTGAAGAGTTGCTTACCGAAGAAGTCCAAAGTCGTGCGCGGTCGCTTGATTCCAGAATTGCCACCCATTTGCACCTCAGCGAACAAGATATGTACGAAGCAGATGTATTTGATCTACCTGATGAAACAGATCTCCAAGCAGATGCCGAACATTGTTTCAATAATCTCCTGAATATCTGGAGTGTCCCGTACTTACTCACCAGAATAAGGCGTCGTGGAGGATCGCTCAGTGTGGACAGAGACTTGGCCACAACGGTGGGCACCGGAAGACCAACGCGTCTCGTTGGTGCAAAAACTCAGTACACATCTACAGGAAGCCTACTTCTGTCTCAGACTGGAAACACACGCACCGCGGAGACACAGACATTCGGTTTTGTGGGCGCGAACCGGCCACCACACAAAAATAAGCGTATCCAACGCGGACCCAGTTGTATTAGCTGGTCACCAAGTCAGACGACCGTGGCAGTCGTGGAGCCATCACCACCAACTGATGAAAGTTCACCTGTTTCCGCACCGGGAAGACAAACGAGATCTACACAACCACAACAACAGCACGAACAAACTCAACAGGTTGGTTTCACCACAACCTATACAGAAGTGCATCGTGAACACTCCTCATCATTCGCATCAGCCGTAGAGGACTATGTTTGTCCAAAATGTGGGACGCACGCACACATTCCACAGTTTGGTACAATGTCCACCACCCAATCACAGTCATTACCAATTACACAACTTCGGAATGCGCTGAGTCAAACTCGATCAAGTGGCTATTACACTTTGGAAAATGCAGGTCTGACACTACCGGTCTACATAGGGGATGAGGAATTGATGCGTATCAATCCGAACCAAGAAGTTGTCGAGCATCCCCAGGTCTCCGTGATCACTTGGTGCCCAGGAGATGATACTGAGCGATCGGACGTGGGATCGCCGTCCACAACACACGATGAAGTCTGGGTAGATAGTCCTGGGAAACTTTTGGAAATGCAGGTGACAGGTGTTACTGTGCCGGGCACCAATAAGGTTATCAGCGCGGCTGAGGCATTCTATCGTGGAATCTTACGTGTTGTATACTGGGACTACACAAAGGTTGATCCGAGACAAACATCCGGTGACATGGGTGTTGCCATTCCGCTTGTGGATGCAGTGCTATCGGACGCTGTTAAATTGGCACCAGAATCACGTCGTGACAAACCATCTCGTGAGCAGACAACGGACGATCAAAGTACGTCGACGTTGGATGCGCATGTTGTATGGACCACACCGGAAAGGCATCGAACTCGATATTTGGTGCATTCCATCCGACCCGAAGTAGAGCGCCAAGAAGTGGGTAGCAGGACCGTTAGCGATGCATACACCGTGGCAGCTGCTATACGTGCCGGCTACATCGATCGCGACAGCGGGCTCCTGGTGGTCAGAAATCCGCCTACAACTGGTCTTTCATCGTCCGCGATGCATCAGTATCCATATGGCACAGAAGAGTCATCACCCGATGATGAACAAACCGAAACCCTGTCGGTCCAAGAAGCAATGCGACGGGGCATTCTTCAAGCTGAACTGATTGAAACCGATTCCCCTTATCAAACACGCTCGGAAGGTCAGCTGCGAACACTTCCTTTGTACTCACCCCAAGATATGCCACAAGACATGGATATCTAGTACATTCCACACCAGATGCTACTTTGTATCGAGAACATATAAACATTCCCATTAGTATCATCACACCAACCACTAATACCGCCACCAGTGTTTTTTTTCGATAGCTTTACAGTTGCCTCCGTTTTCGCAAACATTACCAAGATACTGCTTCACTCTGGGCAAAATCATCCGCCCCCTCCTTTGTGTGTGTATTGTTTCGATTCCCGAGCTGAATTTAATCTATACAGCCTAGTTCTCATGGTCCCCGTTGACTGACTGAATTGTTAAGTGAGTTATTAGTTCTTTGAAATCACGTTTTCTTTTCGGACAGAGATGCTTCCTTGTTTGTTTGGACAAAAGAACACTCACGCTTGTGATCACGACACCTTCCGACGCTACTAGGATCAGTGATGTAACCTTATAATTATACTTATTATAATTATCTGGGCTTCTAAGTGACACTCATCACATTTTATGTTACGATTATAAAACGAATTGTTGTAATTTTTCTTGACCTCGTCCGAATAATGCCTAATCCACTCGAATACACTGAGCACAGGGGCAGATAATACGCAAAAAACATTATATATATATATATATATACCACAGAGAGACCTGCTGTGTAAGATAAAGACCTCTCAGCCTAGCTGCCATGCTATCCGAAGGAAGCCCGAGGACTGGGATACTGCCAGGTTGCCCAAGCCTAGACAGGGGAGGCCTAGAGGCAGTGATCGGGTTCGAACCAAGGACGTTCAGGTTGGTAAGTTTGCGCTCTAACCACTTGTTCCATCTCCGTCGGTCGTCGTCTACCGTGTTTTCGTGGCAGCATGCACCCGAGTTCATCAAACACGGGACTTTCGAACCGTCAAATCAGTTGCCACTGCTATTGAGCTGGACGTTTATATCACGTGAACTATCTTTCCAACATGCAGTGAACCTTGGTACTAGCAAACACTAATCACTTCGAAAACATTTAAAAGGAAAACCAGAATAGAGTCCACTTTACCATCAGCGATGAGGTGGTTTTGGTCCATATCAGTTGTACTCTTGCATGCCGGTGTGCCAATCACTTCAACACATTTGATAGAACATCTCCACCGTACTGGTTCAGGTCAGCGTTATCAGGTTGACTTTGTGTAAACCAAGTGATTGAGCGGTTTGTCTGCTTTCTCACGGCAAATACAATGAAACCCCGGGACAAGTGACATCCATCAGGCGGGTTTTCCTTTCCATTCCATTCCATATTCAGATACTTAAGGTCGATCAGCAATAAGAGCGGGTGCACGAACGAACGTCGTTGGTACATCTTCTTCCGGTAACAATATCATAAGATGGGGTTACGTTTAATATTAGAACCTTTCCATGGAACCGTAGTCAGATTTTGGCCAGTTCTTCAGTGACTATTGTGGGACTGTCTCCCTGTTGTCCTTTTGGATCCCTACTTGGTGTAGTGAGTGCATGTATGAGGATGACAGGAGATTTAATTTATTTCCACAGCTATTTTAAAAGGACGACCTAGTCCAATATTGTTATTGATTTTTTGGACTTGCCGTTATGCGAACCTGTCAGCTCAGCCCGTTTTGCAATTGTCTTGTTCAGGCAAGTAAGTACCAAGAATGTCTAGACGTAATACACTACTCTTCGGCAACCCACGATCGGTTTCGCCTCTTTTGGGGCATCAACCTTATGTTCTACTTGGACCTAAATTGCACGAAATTAATGGAATACACTCATCTGCAAACTAATTTGGTTTTTCGAGAGACTCACCTGAAACTCAGCTGAAAATCTCGTTTGTGCTGTTTCCAGGCAACCGAATGTACTGCACCAGGCCACCTCATGTTTCAGTTGCTACGGTAACGGAGATATCGCGGTACATGTATATTCTTGATACACTACTCATAAGGTTGCTAAAAATTCTTCGACGAAGGTGGTTGTAGGTTGTCGAAGAGTTTTCAGCAATCTTAAGAAGAATGATTTCTATCAATGGAAAAGTGTGGACTAACTATAAACATAAGAAGCCAAAAGAGAACAAGTACATTCAGTTGCTTGAAAACATCGTAAACGAGTGATTCAGCCGGTTCTCAGGTGCGTCTCCCGAAAAACCCAATTCGCGAATCAGTGTATTTCACCACATAGAATCGCCTTTTTTTACATAACCGTTGTAGTTCTATGGAGAGCTTTTATTCGCTCGGCAATGGGAAAAAAGCACAGATTAATTAGTGGGTTCATCCACCGTCTACTGAGCAGCGTGAAAGACAGAGATATCATAGGCAGCATTTCTGATCGCCCAAGTTAGGAGCGTTTCCATACGGCTTCTTTTTTCCGACCAAGTTGTTGCGTCACTTCCACCAGAATGCGACAAATTGGCAGGCTGGGACCATAGAATGACCACTTTTCATTGGACCGGTGAGTCGTATTCGACGGAGTCCGCCTTTGAAGCACGCCTAGTGGGTTTGTAGCGTCAGTATATTTCCTTTGTATGGGATAAGTTCGAAGTATTACACCACAGATTTTTTCAAATTCATACGTCAGCTCCGTAGTTAGTTGGGATAGACGTAAAACTTTTTATGGATTGCCATGACTGACTGACTAATTGCCGGTATGTTTTTGAGTGCCATCGGATTTCCCCCACTTTCTGCTTACTTTTCTCTGTATGAAGAAGCTACGAAAACGGTTCTTCATTTACCGTGAAAAATTCGAAAGGATTTACGTATCTTCCGACTCATGGCTGAGCTGATTTCGGCTGATGACAGCCGGCTCCACGGTTGATATTTCGTTGTACAAAGCCTGGTTTGCTAACTCAAATGGTTTATTGTCCCTATTTAAGTTCTTGTCTAAACAAGCATGGTCGTAGTAGGGTCATTCTAACGACATGTTGTGGACATATCCAGCAGTTACCTGACAGAACTCACCTATATTTCTGAACAGGACATGGCGAATATGCTTAATCTACCTATTGGTTCATTGCAAACTAAATTAGTTTTCATTCATTCAGCTGTAACACCCTTTCGGTGCCTAGCTGCCATGCTACCCAAAGAGAGCACGAGGGCTGGGATACTGTCGGGTTGCCCAAGCCTAGACAGGAGAAGTCGAGAGGCAGAGGTCGGGTTCGAACCAGGGACCTTCCGGTCAGTAAATTCTTGCTCTAACCACTTGAGCCACCTCACCCCCAGCTAAGTGACTAATCGCACTTGAATCTAGTTCGCGTCGACCTAGCTTGGCGGTGAATTGGCCTGACATATATTAGTGGTGAACTGGCCCAGGTTGAAGTGGCTGCGATCAATTGGGCGATCCCAATATGTACGACGCGGTTCACTCCAGCTGAGTCGTTGGCACAGCACCCCATGTTGGTGGCCTCGTAAGGCCTCACAGGCCTAGGGATCATAGCGTCAGTATCGCAACGGAAACGCTCCAACACCCCACCGAGCAATCTGTTGACCTTTGATTTTGGAACCGGAATCGATTACGCCCATGGCAACCAAGTGAGGGACGAAAGCAACACACAGCAGACCATTGAGCTGGTCAATTAACATCTGAGGACACGTTATGGTTAGTAATAGGATGAACTTACAGGAGAACTCATCAGACCCGTGCATTTACACATGAGATAGAGTAGAAAGGTGGGAAAGCAGTGATCCATTTCACGGATTACACTCGTAAGGCACTTCAGGCTTCTGCATCCGCTGGAAGCTAGAATCACCAGTGGTATCATGGCTAGGTATTACCAGTTGTCCCGGCTATTTTTGCAAGTACTTGCGTTCTGTCATCACTCGAACTGGATGAATGTAGCGGCTTGTCATTGCAATCGTTTTGTTCTGGCCCACCCATTATGTTACTCGGTGACGTGAAACGATTGTTTGTTCAAGTGATATCCATTCGGGTGGTATCCAGGTGTTTCAGTCACACCCTAATTTCCCCATCCTACACCTTTTCACAATCAAACAAGTGGATGATCACGTGGACCGTATGAGTACTGGTAGCGCCAAAGTGATTGTGAATCGTTGCACAAGGAGCCAATCAACTTCGACTAAGTGATGTGAATTCGCTTCTGAATAGCACTCTCTCCTGTCCGAGTGCGAGTTAGTCACAGTGCTGGTGGGGTCTAGCGTTCAGCTGCTGACCGGGAGGTCGTAGGTTCGAAACCCTTGCACTTCTGACAATTCCCAGTAAATCATATGCTGACTGAGTATGTAACTAGTTGACATAAAGTTGTTCGTTCATTTGTTATCTTAGTATCGCGTGGCCTATCAGCTAATAACCAATGTAGTTATCTGTTACGCAAAAATATGCCAAACTAAGCTACCAGGTTTGTGGAGTTTGAAACATTGTCAAGAGGACCGAGTGAAGGCTTTGTCTTCAACGCAAGTTTATGGAGAACTTTCGAGGAGCTTCCACACAATAAGTAACGTCCTCAACCCTCTCATCGATGAAATGATGAGACCCAATATTGGAATTTTTACTGGCGGGAATCTTAGAGGCTTTGAGATGAAGGCCAGACGTATGCTCCGTCGAGTAGACTGTCCATCACCTAACCGTCTTTGCGCACGTGCCTTGAACCTTCAAAATGCAAACTCGGAACGTGCAATCTCTGAACAAATCCCTTACATTCCAAGGGGGCACTGGAGAATTGTGCGTACCTTGATAGTTGTATTACCTCTGACGGGAATGTCTGAGGAAGTAAGTGCACGAATTTCAAGAGTTTGAAACACGTTTGGTAATTTGTTTCACTTGTGGCATCGAAATGGCATACCAGTGGGTCCCAAGAGCCACGTCTGCCAGGTCACAGTAAGGTATGTATTGCTGTGTGGTTGCGAGACACGGCCTCCGTGGAGAAATGATGTGAGGAATCTTTAGGTTTCTGACCATCGATGTATCAGAAACGCTGCTGGCGCCGGATGTGGTCGACAAATTCACAACAAGACAACTAGGAAACGGGTGTTGGATCGTGCAGCAGGCACATCGATCGCGGAAAGATCCAGAATGATGTGAGGAATCTTTAGGTTTCTGACCATCGATGTATCAGAAACGCTGCTGGCGCCGGATGTGGTCGACAAATTCACAACAAGACAACTAGGAAACGGGTGTTGGATCGTGCAGCAGGCACATCGATCGCGGAAAAGATCCAGTACCATCAATGTAGCGATGGAAAAAGGTGACAGAACCACTGAAAAGAACCACTAAAAAGTTTTGAACCAGATAAATTGTTTGCCAAACACCTCTCTATCAGAAAGCCACTGAAGGAGATGATACCACTGCTGCAGAAAACAATCAAATACACCGTTTTACTTTTTTTTATCGATTGCTGTTATAACCAAGTGCGCCACGGACTCCACTACTTCTAGAGTAAGCTAGTTGGTGCAGATGACTGCTTCCTAAAACGAGAGATAATCAAACAGTTTAGATGAGCGCTGTCTATCATTACTTGTGATATGTCCTTTCAGACGAATTTTTAGATGACTCATGAAGTTATTGTTTAGATCTTTCGACGCTGATGCTCTTTTACAAAATCGATTTTATTCTCCCTGATTACCGACAATAATTTATTTATTCAAGAACCATACATCCAGTTAAGATTAGTTCTTTGACAAAAACAGGTCCAAACAATCGTCGATCGCGTCAAAACGCGTGAGGGGTGACAGCGTGAATGAATGATAACAATCGAGGACGACTGATTTTGTTTGCCACATCAACATTTTTTGGGAATTTGGTCAAGTAATTGTCTCACTATCTCCAAGATATATCAGGGCCATGAGTTGGGAATTTTACAAATACCAGAGATAACGCAAAGGTGCGTGGCACTGTAAAAACTACCGAATAAGGGTTGTGTCCTGATAGGGACTCGTCACGTGGCTGCAACAAGATTCAGTCACATAGAACCCAGAATGACCATTCGCTAGCGGTTAGATTTCTAGAAACATTTGATGGAGGTACTTCATCAAGCAGTGAGATTGCTAATCACTTGGTCTTGGGGTTGGGAGTACAAAGTCTGAATTTCAGGCGGTCGAATCCTAGTGGGTCCCATTTAGGACGAAACGCGTGCAGTTTTTCCAAGACCGAAAACCTTATAATGGTCAAAAACGTTTTATTGTCACCGTGTTTCAATTGAACGATGGATAGATTGTTGATCCGTCGGCTTGCCTTGATTATTATCGGATAGTCGTACCCATCCGGTCAGCTTGTTTGAGGCAGTGATATCCGATTAGTGTGATTGTGCATCTGTGTTTTAGCTCTTCCGTCTGTCCTACTTTGGGAGAGGGAAACCATTCAATTTCGTCTCCGCTGTATTTTTCCGATGATGAGAAACGTAGCATTAATAAGGCTTGGGAGCAGCGCAACTGGCTCTAATGCTTGTAAAACCGTCATTCCCGCATTCGAAGCTAAACCGCAGTCTGATTACTTTATTGCCAACTGAAGTGATGCGATCACCAGCATACAGTTCATCATCTCATGACCATTTGCTATCGGCCTTTTGAACACCACCCAGACTGTACATGAGAACTGAGGTCAGTAAACCCACTAAGGGTAGCTCGCTTTGCTTGCTTTCATTCGAGAAATGAACCAGAAACCAGATTTACCAGGACACATTACGTCTCTCAAGTGCTACCACGTCAGCCATAGACCTGTGTACTCTTTCCTTCTCCCCTCTTATACTAGTACCCATGAATTTATCTGATCATGCACATGAATCATACTTAGTTCCATATAACTTATTGATCTAAACAACCACAGAAAACGGGTGGTTTCGTTACCTTCATCCTTTTTTGAGACATCCATGGGTAGCAAAACCAGGCCGGGTCGAAGGTCAGAGACACTCATACTCACACCAATTATAACTTATTGATCTAAACAACCACAGAAAACGGGTGGTTTCGTTACCTTCATCCTTTTTTGAGACATCCATGGGTAGCAAAACCAGGCCGGGTCGAAGGTCAGAGACACTCATACTCACACCAATATTGAGGAATGAATCCAAATATTGACTTATGCGAGACATCATCGAACTGCTTGTTCAGAACTCCCAAACCATTACGCCAAGTAAGCTGATGAATTTCCTCGACTTCGACACCGACTAGAGTCCTTACACTTCGGAATTTCAGAAGAAAAAGTCACAGTGGAACCCTGCCGAATTTTACCGTTAGTTTGACTGAGGAAACCAACTGAACTACGAACGTTTCTCCACCAGCTGAGATCACCAGCACGTTGCTGCATGCTGGTGCGCCATCCGTTGTGTTGACTAGCAGTGCTCGTGTGATGGGATGCATGAAGCTGGTTGAGACCGACCTTCGGCTATGATTGGTTGCTTGGTCTAACAGCTTTATTGACCGGCTCCTCAGCTCGCGCTCCCATTGGTTGATGCTCACGTGCTCTGAGCACAGCCTGTCCATTTCCCACCTGTTAGACGATGCCCAGAACTATCATCGATGATATGTTTACAAGTTGTATAGGTCCTTATCACTGGGTTTGGTCAGGGATTAGCCACTAGTTTTTGATGCGCGCTGTTGTTAATCTAAAGGGGCTTAGCCTGTGACGTGATTGTTCTTCGGCAGGAGGAGAACGTTTTTTAAATCAAAACTTTTAGGAGGACAAGTATATTTACAGAAAGCCTTTCACATGTGATAACAAGAAATGACACGCTGAGCTCCGAAGTTGGTCCCAGTTCAGACGGCTGGTCATATAGACAATCAAACTGAACTCAAGGTCAGTTTGAATAACACAGGGATGAGGACGAGTCTATGGGATATTTTATAGCCACAGCCGTTCCGGTCGACCAAATCGCTTGCAGGAACTTCAGCGCCGGAATTCTCTTTGAAGGTCTGCAGCCCGCCGGACTAACTGATTTCACGAAACCTACTACGAATTACAAGTAGTCGAACAAAATTGTGGAAACACTCCTTGTTTGCACAACGCTTCAGATGTTTGTTAGATGGAGAGATCGATGCTTGTTGCCAGAAGTTTCTTCCGCAAAAAGAGATACCAGTGAGCAGAAATTTCTCAATATCCGGCTTTCAGAAATGGTTTGCGAAAATGATGAAGACGCCGTATAACGCATTCATGAATTTTCCTCACTTTTTGCTCCTTTGATGCTGATTTGATTTGGGGTGATATCACGGAGTATGAAAAGGTTATAATTCATATTAACGAATTTGGAGACCAGAATTTCTAATTTATGGTCCCATCAAAATCTTGGCCTTGTCTGTGAAACTCTTGTGCTTGTGTGTTGTTAGACTGATAACTGTTAACAATGTTATCGGCGACCGGTGTGCCGGTAGGGGATAGCAGTTTTATGAAGTCTTAGCGTGCAAAGCGGTGAACAGTTGTTCCACTACGTTTATTACTCGTAATGGGCACGGGGTTTGATTAAAGTGATCGTGGAAGGACGTGTGCAGAACTCTTCAAGCAATGGTGAATGTATGTTTTTCTGGGTATAGAACCTCCCACAGCTAGTTGGAAAGACATAATTTCACAGTTTCTAAGCCTTAGGGGCGTCACTGACCGGAAAATTCTAAATGATGAGTTAGTCAGTCAACATATCCGATGCAGTTGCCCGATCATCGTTCAAGACAGAGGACGAATGCGCTGGCCCTTTGGGAAGTGATTTCGTAAGTGCGTTCGGTCTTCGCTGGACACCCATCTCGCATATTTATGGCACAAATTTTGGTACGCTATAGCATCGGTTCATCGGTTCTCCATTTCGGCGTGCATCAGCCGAAACAATTGAAAGAGGATACAGAGGGGACCAGAAGATTTCTCACCGTTACCATTCGACCTTGAAGTTTGACTGGATACAGGGGGCGAATTGCGCGGTTTTTTCAAGGTAAAAGGCCTCGAGATCAAACGTTTGTTGATAGCAGCACAAACTACACCGGTCGATAAATTAAAGGGCTTTTGCCTATGACTCCTATCCACTTCAAGCCTCCAAAGTGATTTGGGAGCTCTGTCGAAACGATACTCCAGCTGAGTTGAAGCATGTGCGAGCAAGTTGGCCCTGTTCGCTTGAGGTATGTTGTTTTGTGCATACCAAACGGAGTGATGGCATAATGTGGAGTAGAGAGCTAGGTGATCTAAGGACTGATACTGCTCGAAGATTTCTGATCAAACTTGCCAGGTCTGTCGGAAGCCTATTCAACCGGTTTTGAGTCGGTGTGTCTTTTCCAAATGCTCCGCCATTAAATATATCGCGTATATTGCGGAGCAATCGAGAAGAATGCGCTGTCGGAGTTGAAGACTGTGAAGACTGGTTTCTTGGTTTCTTAAGACAGCATTATTTTGCGAAGCGTTTTGAGGGATCCACAAAACCTTTTACTGACGCATCCCTAACCAGCAGGTCTGAGTGTGCTGTAAGTACCTGGTAGACAGTGCTGTTGTTTGTAGTAGGAAACGACACATGAACTCGATGGAAACAAATTGCAGGCGAGCAAATGGCGGCGAAATTTTATTCGAAAGTCCATGGTGCCCGTGAAAGCCATAGACTACGATGTAGCCCAGCAGATGGGACAACCTGTTCACAATACTGTTGACGCGCTGTGGAAATGAACAGAAATTTACCTTGGCCAGAGTTTCCAGTGTTGACTTGGCTAGTTAAGAAAACTAACGAGGCTCTCTTTGGTGGTGTACCTGAAAGATGAGTGCGGCAGAGGGGCGATGAATATACGTATAACGAGCCATTGAACTTGAAGGCATTCAGTGCGTTAGGGATGCTCGCAACCTGGACTCATAGAAGATGGATGCCATTCTTTTGGGCTCGAGATGGTACCACTCAGTGACAGCGGTCGGTAACTCAGCATTTATAAAGATCTGTAACAATGTATTCTTTGGGACACTATTTAGGACACGAATACCTAACCGCGCAAAATTTGTATCTGTTACCTCTAAACCTCAGCACGACGGAGGGGTACATACGGCGCAAGCACCTTGGGCAGATAGACGTCAAGTAGGAACATTTGGACTGACTCAAATGTTTGATTGGTAGACAGGTCAACTGCAACCGAAGTCAACATCCATGTGAAATGGACACTATTTAGGACACGAATACCTAACCGCGCAAAATTTGTGTCTGTTACCTCTAAACCTCAGCACGACGGAGGGGTACATACGGCGCAAGCACCTTGGGCGTAAGGTGCAGATAGACTTCAAGTAGGAACATCTGGACTGACTCAAATGTTTGATTGATAGACAAGTCAGCTGCAGCCAAAGTCAACATCCATGTGAAATGCAGATTGCCATGCACAATGTTCCCATGTATACGTGCTTATTCAGATGAATAATTCTTTCACAATACGATTAGATTGAATCGAAGCAGTGAAAACTGGAAATCATAGAGTTCGTATGCCATAACCGTTTTCCATACACCGGCACAACTCTGCACTGTGTTGCTGTAGGTTCAGTTGTTTGGTTCCTTCGATCGGCGTGCTAGCATGTTCATTAAGCTTCGGTTAGCATACTGGCTTTGAAGTTCTAGATAGCAACAGTCTCCAAGTTGTCTTTGCTGCATTCGTCCACGTCAACTATTGTTTCTCCGATAACACGACCCCCATTCGTCAGGCTAACATTAGAAACCCTCAGCTCTACGCCCCAGAGGAGTCCCATTAGAGGTACGTACGTCTAATCGGTCGGGTCCGTTCGCAGTGATGTGCCGAAAATAATGAACCTACTACCTCTGTTTTTACTAGTGTAATTGTGTGGGGCATGCGAGTAGTCCGTGGTTGTGTCGAGGTTCCGCCGCGCGTGTGATGGAAGGTGCAGTTTGCTGCGGAATTTGAGGAAATTCTTTGCGGCGCCCGTTTACAATTGCGTAATAGCCAATAGGTATCCAAGAATTTTCAAGGAGAAGCGCGATGACATTCGGTGAATACGAAACTTTTACTTTCCTGTCCAGTAACTTGTTACCGCCTAGTTAGTTTTTGCTAGTAAATGACTTGGTGGCGAGTTTCTCCTCATTTCATTTGGCACCATGACCATGATATGGATGAGGATCCCATGGCCACAACCTGTTGATGATGGGGTATGTGCGGACCTTTCTGAAGAGCTATGAAGATGTTACGGAGGCGGCTGAATTAGGGAGCGACCGGGGCAAGTTGATGACACTAGAGACGCTCCTCAGAGCTCGGGTAAAGACGGGGCCAGAAGGGACTCTGGGAAGTTGGATTGGGACAACACAAAAAAGCCTTCAAGCGGAGTTTGACTCACTGACTGACCGCCAGGATGTAATGAGGCGGTTCAAGGCGATCAGGATGGGACTGTGATCCGACCCGACCGTTTTCTTCGCCAGACTGCAGAAGTGGCTAGGCGGCTACCTGCTAGGACTGGATAATGTGTCGCGCCGGCAGTTGCTGTCTAACCAATTCATCGAAGGTGTGCAGCTGAGGCTTGGTACCCAGTTACGGTTGGCAAGACCAATTGACCAGTTGAGTGCGGAATGGCCGGTGCAGCTGGCAAGAGGTTCTGTACACCCGACGTTGGCCAAGTCGCAGTCTCAGGAGAAGAGGGAGGGTTCATCAGCGTAGGGTCCGAAGGACAAAATAGACTGATTGATCAAACGGCTTGCATTCATTTACGCAGAATCGTGGGGAAACGCTCAAACGAGCAGGTTCTACAACTGTGGAACGCTCAGCTACTTGGGGAGTCAATGCAGGACCACGTTTAAAGAATATCGCTTTGGGTTTCCCAGGTGTGTTGCGCTTAGGGCTGCAAAACAGGCTACGATGCAGGCCGTTATCTAGATAGACGGCGACATGTTGGTCCGGGCAGATTGACCCAGACATAGAATGGACAATCCTGGGGCGTAAACTCCGTGGTGGACCTTAATCAGGGCAAACAGACGGCAAGGTAAAGCTTGTGCGTTAGCGCCAAAATCTCTCCCTCAAGGAACTTTTACTCCAGACCCCGCTCCAGCAGTAACATTTGTGAGTCTCTACAGTTTCAGTGTACACCATGATTATGGGGTTCCCGCCACCATTTATCCGTACTCCGTCCGTCAAAGCCAAAAGACCCGAGCAAACCGAGCTACTACGGAACGAAAAAAACTCGCAGGCAAGAAGCACCCCCAGAAACCACAAAGACAGGAAACAGAAAACACCGCTCCAGAGGCCCCTTTGGAGGCTTGGACTCAGACGCAAACCCGGTGCACAAATATTAAGTCTTCTAACCACCCTGGTCAATCAACTTTCGGCCCTCACCCTCGGAGGCAGCAGAGACAGCGTTGAAATGCTTGTCCACAAACCGCCTCAGCTTTTCAACAAACTCAACGATGATAAAAAGTCAGCTTGCATTGAACAACAGTCCCTAATCGCACTCACAGAGACCTGGCACACACCAGATGTCTCTCACGAGGAGATCTAGATAGACGGTCACTCTATTTTTCGAGCTGACTCAAAACGAGGGAGGGCTGGTGGGGTTGCTCTGTACTTACATGCGGCCCTACCAATCCCGATTGTCCTCGCTGACACCACCCCTGCACCCTTCTGCGATGCACTGTGGGCCAAATCCCGCTGCGCGGGTCCGATTCTCTCCTTCTCGGTGTGGTCTACCGTAGCCCTTCGAGTCCCCCTGAAGATGACC
>NW_008752097.1:158772-163919 GCF_000715545.1 Opisthorchis viverrini | reverse complement strand
ATTCATTAGACAAAATATTTTCTCATTTCGGGTAGTAGCTGCGTGGAATGACCTTCCTCCGACGGTTGTCCACGCTCCTTCTAGAACCCAGTTCAAAGCACTATTAGACATTTAGTTATGCGAATCCTTGCGCTGGCAAGCATACCGTCCCGCGCTGAGAACATAAAGAGCAGTGCTACACTGTTTTTCGCTTCTGCCTTTCAGGTGGACGGCAACAGTGAACCGACAAGTGGGCGACCCGGGAAACTTGGGCGAATGCCTCAATCCCGCTTTTGTTCTTGTCAGCACGTGGTTGCCGTTCACCTGAAAGGCAGATGCGAAAAAATAGTGTGGCACTGTTCTTTATGTTCTAAGCATTGGGAAGTACGCTTGCCAGTGCAAGTATTTGCATAAATAGGTGTCTATTAGTGCTTTGAACTGGGTTCTAGAAGGAGTGTTGACAACCGTCGGAGGGAGGTCATTCCGCGCAGCTACTACCCGAAATGAGAAAAAATTTTGTCTAATGAGTGTGTGCACTCCTAGCTTTGTTTTTGACCCGTCACCTCCAAATCCTAACGACCTGATACTCTCTTCAAAAAACGCATAGTAACCGTGCTTCCCTGCCTGTGTCAGTTTAGTGGTGACCACACCTACGTCGGACGATTCCCACCGCCTATGATGCCGTCATTTTCCCGACTCTCCTTTACTCATATTCTATCCCGACTGTAACCTAATGATCACGCCTGAGAGCATGCCACCCACAAGTTGGGAATAAACATTATTGTTATTGTTATTATTATTAGTACATTAAAGATAACTGGGTAGCCGAGAGTTTTCTAATATGAAAAGTACCCGAGGCGCCGGCTATCCCGTGCGTTTTTTCTAAGAAGCAGGGGCACCATCTCTCGTTTACTTCTTATTATCTTGAGCACAACCTTGAGATTCCTCAGCTTTTACGATCGGTTTCAGGTAAGTCGGTAACTAGCTGAAGAGGATTCATGCACATTTAGAGCCCTGCCGAAGTACGGAACACCGTCGTGCTAAGTGCGGCAGTTTGTGACCAATGACTATGGTAAGGTCCTTACCAATCAGGACATAAACAACTACCGCTGAAAATGAGTGCCATCGCTGTTGAGTAAGTGACGTATAGTTGGGTTTTGTTAAAGCAGATGATAGGCCTTTGGTGAAGGACAGGCTTCGAGGGACCGGATGCGTGCTTGTGCCGCAGTCATGGGAAAGTCAGTTTAGCCACCTATGCTTACCCAGATGACAGAAGATCGCGCCGCTCCTACACTTCGCAGATGTTATGAATGTCGATAGAACACACGCGACAAACCGCTTTTGCCAGGCTCTTTTGTAGCAGCTTATATGTGGCATGCAGATACAAGCTGATCACCGATGGCATGGGTATCGGGCGTCCGCTCATGTGTGCCTTCGTGGAGAGCAGGAGTTTTGCCTCCATGCGTTAACTGTTCAGTTTATCCAAGGTGGGATGGATGAACAGTAAAAAGCAGTCTTTTGTAGTGGACAAGCTTACTGCACAAATGCAGGCGAAGAGAGGAGTTTTTAGCTGCAATTTCATGTCATGTTACTTCCATATTAGAAATTCTGCCAGGAATCACGCATAGGTCGTATAACATCAAGGTATTTTTGGTCACATGCCCATTGCAAACAGCCGACAAATACTCCACATCTTGGCTCACTTGGACGATACAGCACAGTAGGCTTTTTGTCAACCATAATATAATTGAGCAGATTTCGGCATGATCTGCAAGTACTGCATCACGCCGGCCCGCAATTTTCCTCTTATTTCACGGCCAGCTGCCTGTACATCAACGAGAAGTAGGCTGTGCACGCACATTTCAGTGCGGTTAACATTATTAATCCGACCAAAAACCGTCTGGAGAATGTAAGCGACCGCCTGAAAACCCGGCATTGTACTCAGACACACTAGAGCTTGCCATACAGGAGGCATCCAGGCACGTCGATTGGCTCATGCGGGAATTTGGGATGCATATGTCATATCATTACGACCGACAGAAAGACCCGGAGAATGAGGGTTAATTTCTGAACGTTGACAGTAGAATAACTTAGCATACATGTTTACCAGTTTTGGGGCACTTGTTACCACGAGTTCCAAGCCCGCACTATCATAATGTTGGAACAAACAAGTTGAGGTCATTCTACCAACTAACCAATATATTAGTTACTACAAACTCATAGTTCGTGTGCAGACACCAATGTTCTCCCAGACGGCCGATACCTGTGCTACTTTCTACCAGAAGATGTGATTTCCCTGCACCCAGTTGTTCTCCTACTTGGAAACCAGTCGGTTCCAAGCAGTAAGTTTCTTAGGTTGCTTCTCAACCCACCAACGGTGGCTATCGGATTGGAACTCGCCGGAACATGGTGTGCTTCTTACGCTTGTTCCAAGGCCACCGCCGAAAGCTTTCAACGGTTTGCGTAGACAGCTGGGCCGAGTGGTGAATGAGCTTCAGGGACTGGAACCTAGGGGGTGCAGCCATCAAATGGCGGTTGAACGTCAGTAGCATATCTACCAACAACTTCCGTCCATTTTATGCGGTTCACGTTCTACCACACTTAGCAACGCTTTAGCACATTAGGAACCTTTTTTTACACCAAAACAAATAACTCAATGTATCAGACATAGACGTTTTTGTTTTAAACTGATGGCCTCGACAACATCAGTTTTTAATGCTTTCATTCACTTTTTCGTATAATGAGTGGCCTAAATCCCCGATAGAGGACCCCAATAAATGTGCCGGGGAGACGCTGGACGAGAGGTGTATCCAAATTTGAACCCCTCATCAAAACAACCTATTGGTCTATGTGACGTATAACATACTCTCTATGAAATAACCACCGCTAGTCATCCTCATCCCCGGCGTCGACTGCACAACACCAGTGTAAACTCACCGATTCTTCGCTGCAGTACAACCGAACGATCAAAGAGTGTATGGTGGCCAGAGGAGGTGACTGGGAAGTGAAACTGCCAGTGGTGTTGCTAGCTCATTGTGCTTCCATGCAGCCAACCAAAGGCAAGCTCTGTCCATGCTGATGTACGGTCCACAGCTGCGCCTCCGGGTGATCAGGAAATTGAGCTGTGGCCGGCAACACACTTATCTCCGGAGTAGCTAGAGGAAGAAAGACGGAGAGCCTGAGAAAACCCGACTGCCGTTCAGGAAAGTACTGGACAGAAAACGGCAAGTAGAAAGGCACGAACATTCCCCATAGGCTCAAAGGTAGAGTAGAAGGATCATCAGACTCCTGAAAGGAGTGGACTAGGACCATGGAAATTAAGCAGTTGATGGCAAGGGCCGTCTGTCGTTACCGACCGCCGGGGGAACGTATGTGCAATTCAAGACGGCCGGGGATCGAGAAAAGCAAATGGGACTCAGCTTCGTAAGTGGCATGATACACCCGAAACGCGGCCGAACAGACCAGATGCTGGAGAAGACCTAACGAGGGTAAACAAAAATCGGTGGCTTGTGGGTGACCTTCAAAAGAAGGAAGGTGTGTAACGTCGATTGCAACTGATGAGCCGTGCGAGTAGTATGTAACTTTCTCTTAAATCGGCTTCGCGTCTATTGAAAAGTGAGATTTATTACAAAATTTGTGAAATTGCTTCGTAGCAGCCGTTTACACTTGAGTGATAGAAAATGAGCTTCCGGAAAATTTAAGGAGGACGCTTTCATGAAGAAGATGGACATTCAGCTTTTATAGACAAGGTTCATGAGAGGGTTTTGCTCCTTGTTCAATAGTCCATCCCCTCTGTTGCAATACCGTCTTTTGACGTCCGAATTCGTGGGTGGTCAAGAATTTGCGGTGAACACGCGCCCGTTTATGTTGCTGGGAATTTTAGAGTTGTACGGCCGGTAATATACCTTCGGAAAGTCCTGGCAAGTCGTTTGCGTGTTACGTGGCACCTTGTCAGGGCGCGCCCAGATAGAAGAAAAAGTACATGTGCAGAGTGTGACGCACCCCCAAGGTCACCATCGTTTCGACACGTCCGGAAAGTAGGTGAGTCGGTGGCTCTCACCAAACGGCTTAGCAACTCACAACCAGCGTAGTGGGCCTGAGAATGTTCACGACCGGAACACCACCATTGGCTGTACGGAGCGAACAAGTGAACGACCATATTTGGCCAAGTAGTCATCCTATATATTAACGCAGACGCTCTGCACGTTTTGTCCTGACAATAAAGCCGTGTCCGCAGTTCTCTGTCTTCTCCCTATCGCGCAGTCCGGCAGGCGCAGTGCAGGCGTGACCCCATAGCTCGGCCACCGCACGATACAACACTGGCAGACGGGTGTTCACAATGGCAATTTCATTCGAACAGATGCAGTCTCTCCTCAGACAGCAGCAGCAACAGTTTGAGCTGGCGCAGTTGAAGCTCATGGAGACACTTACTGAGAAATTGTCACTACAGAAGCCGATTAGCCAGACTAATGAGCCGTCCACTTCAGTGATCGACACGATGCTCAACGCGACCATCGAATTCCAGTTCGATCCGATCTCAGGCATTACTTTTGATTCTTGGTTCAACAAGCATCAAGATTTTTCCAAATTGGATCTGGGAAGCAGAGAAGATTCTTGGGGAGCAAGACAGTTGGTCAGAAAAATTGGGATGGCCGAACGTGAACGCTTTACGAATTACATTTTGCCACGAAAACCAAGTGTCTTGACTTTCGATGAAACCGTTGCTGTTTTATCATCAATCTTTGGTGAACAAGCCTCCTTTTTCAGTCGTCGATGTCACTGTATGAATTTGAGCAAGAATGCTTCTGAAGACTGGGTTACATACGCGTACAAAGTCAACAAGTAGTGTGAACGTTTCAACCTGCGAAGCATGACAGAGGATGAGTTCAAGTGTCTTATATTTGTATGCGGGTTCACGGCTCCTAAAGACGCAGACAAAAGAACAAGAATCATCAGCAAGATTGAGCAAAACCCAGACGTCACATTACAGAATATTACGTCAGAATGCCAGCGCCTGATGAATCTGAAGCGTGATGCCGTCATGATACAAGAAAGTGATCCCAGCAATACTGTCCATGCGATTCGGAAGCATAATGTCCCTCAGGGTGACAAGAAATCACCCTCGGCATGCCGCAAATTTGGTGAGTGGCATTTGGTCAATTTTTGTT
>NW_008752097.1:142910-154188 GCF_000715545.1 Opisthorchis viverrini | reverse complement strand
GCAACCATTGTGTCTGGAAGGTGAAAGGAGCGCAGGATTAAAAAACTGAGCCTGCGTGCTCGGGCAACCTGAAACTGCACCTGGCAGGAGAAGTTAAATGTACAGGGGTATCTGAGGCTAAGATCTTTGATATCCGCTGAATGAGTGATGAGATTTCCATTTATTGTGAAGGCATCAGCCGGTAGGGAGCAGCGGCAGGAAGTTATGTAGGATTTCGTGGAGGAGAAGCTTAGGCCGGAGTCGTTTGACCAGCCAGTCAGCGAGTCTAATTCTTGCTGAATCTGGTGAAACGTAAGAGCTCGTGCTGACGGAGGGAATGTGTACGCTATTTTTATGTCGTACGCGAAGGGGAAGACTTTACCATAGGACACGGCACTGAAGACGTCGTTGATGAACAGCAAGAAGAGGACGGGGCCTAACACGCTTCCTTGGATGACTCCATCAGTGATCGATAGTAGTGATGATTGTATGTCCCCAATTTGTGTTACTTGTGTCCTGTCAGATAGGTAGGAGGCGAGCCACTGAAACAGGTTTCCAGTGATGCCAACGGTACTAAGTTTTTGCAGCAGGGATGCACGGGGGACCTGGTCAAAGGCTTTTCGAATATCCAGGACCAGGCACAGGTGACGAAAGCGAATATATTCAAAAAGCTGCCTGACTCGGTTTGGAAGAGAAACTCAGAAGGTCGCAGCCGGTGCACTTAGCCCTTATCGTACCACCCTCAATCAAATGGCCAAGCCGAGGGATTTGTGGATACTTTTAAACGAGCACTGTTGAAATCTCGAGGGGAGGGACCGACGTACGACCTATCTCCAAAAGGGGGGAATGTCAGGGCGCGACCAGACAGAAGAAAAAGTACATGTACAGAGAGTGACGCATCACCAAGATCACCATCGGTTCGACATGTCCGGAAAGTAGGTGAGTTGGCGGCTCCCACGAAACACGGCTCTCACCNACCAGCGTAGTGGGCCTGAGAATGTTCACGACCGGAACACCACCATTGGCTGTACGGAGCGAACAAGTGAACGACCATATTTGGCCAAGTAGTCATCCTATATATTAACGCAGACGCTCTGCACGTTTTGTCCTGACAATAAAGCCGTGTCCGCAGTTCTCTGTCTCCTCCCTATCGCGCAGTCCGGCAGGCGCAGCGCAGGCATAACCCCATAGCTCGGCCACCGCACGATACAACACACCTTAAGTGGTATTCACCTTGGTGGCACTTCCAAAATCCTCGGCTTCACAGGGATTACACTTTCTTTTTATTTAAAACCTTTTGGTGGAGCGGGGATCATGCGGCTTATTCAACCACAGTCGCTTTCCTTCCGTGTTTTTGTGGAGCACCAAGTCGCCCTGCTTATCGTTGCTAACTCAGTGTATGCAGAAATTTTCAGCACACTGCTGCCGAGTTTCGTGTGTTGACACATCGGGGTCATGGGCGACGATTGTGTCCACGATCGGAGAGGACGCTTGAGACGAAATGGGGCTGAAGGCTTAAGTGTCGCAACTGGCAATTTTGTGCGTGCTTGCTCTAGAGGACCACCACCAGGTGATCATCCTGCTCTCCCTTATTTGCCTGTCCACTGGATGCGCCTTGAGTGTCTGGAGTGCCACATCAGAGATCTGGGTGACGTTTTTCGCAGCCGACGGACTTGAAATGGATGATGTTTAATACTTTTTTGGGAGGAAAGTTCGTTATCGACTTTCCTTTGGGGTGCTTGACTGTTGTGTTCATAAATTCTTAAATTTTGGAGGGAAAGTTTGATTTCCCCGAGTATTTCCAATAAAACATTTCTTCGCCGCTCAGGAGTAGACAGTCTATTTCGTTTTCAATGACCGTCTCTGCCGTGGGGTACACTGCACCCGCAAGATACGGGAAACTAGCGCAGAAAAGCGAGTCAGGGAAGCAAGATAATTGGTTAATCCGGTCGCCCTACAAACACATGCATTTAAAATGCTGACAAGTCTGGAACGCGTGACAGTGAAGTCCAAGTCTGACATTTGATTGACAGCCATTTCGTTCACATCTGTTGTGGTCCCCCGATAGCTGCAGGGAGACCAGCTTCCAGTGCCCCGCCTCATGCTCGAAAGTGGGTGCACCGCAGGAATTGAGTGCAATCTGACAGAGGTCTTCGCAAACAGGCGGTGTCAGAATGGAAAATACAATAAAATGAGATGTGTTAACTCTGTAAATAAATTAGAAAGTGGAAGAACTGTTTCACAAATTTGCAGGAGCAAAAAGCGGAACCAATTTCTAACGTATCATAGATGGGTTCCAATGTCATCATTTGTTTTCGTAAACCAAGTAAGGCCAATCCACCAACTGTTTTGATATTCCGCCAACCCAAAGGGCCCTTATTCAGTTGAAAGATCGCAGTGACACGTAGTCTTGGTTCCTTTTTACGAAGGCACATCTCGCATAGGCATCCTGGAAGCGTTGAGAAAGGTACGCCGAGATGGCTGAGTCACGGATTCACGGATTGATACACAGGAACGAGGCTTTTGCCAAGTTTCCCGGGTCGGTCAGTTGCTGCCGTTCACCTGAAAGGCAGAAGCGAAAAACAGTGTAGCACTGCTCTTTATGTTCTCAGCGCGGGACGGTATGCTTGCCAGCGCAAGGATTCGCATAACTAAATGTCTAATAGTGCTTTGAACTGGGTTCTAGAAGGAGCGTGGACAACCGTCGGAGGAAGGTCATTCCACGCAGCTACTACCCGAAATGAGAAAATATTTTGTCTAATGAATGTGTGCGCCCTTAGCCTGTAAATCTTCTTACTATGTCCTCACCGTGTGTTTGCTGGGTCAACGGTGAAAAACCCGTTTGCCAAGCTTTGTCCAAACAGGGCATAAGTAAGAATTAGGTCCCCTCAGAGGCGACGGTGCTCCAGGGGAAAGATATCAAGCATCGCGAGACGCGTTTCGTAGTCCACGGATTTGAGGCTGGCAGCCATTCTCGTAGCGGCCCGCTGGATACGCTCGCTGTGGGTGACGTCTTTCGTGCGTCCTGATTAGACAACTTGGTTGGCGTACTCCAGGAGCGGTCTGACATAGGTCCCATAGAGCGTTTGGAAGTCCATGCGAGTAATACGGGAGAAGGTGCGTTGGATCATCCTTAAAATGGCGAATGCCTTTTGGGCCGATTTCTCATGGTGCAGTGAGAAGGACAAGTTTGAGGGGACCCAAATGCCCAAATCCTTTTTGGCCTCTACCCTCATGATGTTTTCTGATCCTTTCTCACCATGTACAACAAACGCATTCGTTCGGTCCCCTCCAAATGACATATGGACGCACTTTTCATCATTCAGAGAAAGGTGCCAGTTCAACGATTACTGCTTGACAGCGTTTACATCCATTTGGGGGGCACTGGCATTGGAACTCCGGGATTTCAAGTCGTCCGCAAAAAGTAGACATGGACTCGCAAGAACGTTCAGGATCCTTGGATGGACCTCGTCGGGCCCCAACGCGCAGAATGGGTTGATCTTGTGCAAGAGTTGACAAATGTCCTCCACCATGAAGACCAAGTGGGTTAGAGGCCTTTCGTAGTTCCGCCTTGATAAGAATGGATGTGACGAAGACGCTGGGGCTGAGTATAGACAGGCATAGTGTTCTCTGCAAACCTCAGATATCGCTGTTGGGTCGTTCGTCGGTTCTCCGTTTCTGTCCCTCAAGGAGAACGCGGATGGCTTGTTTCTGCGGCGATGTCTCATGTACTTGAACAGTACGTTTTTGTTTTTTCGAGCGAGGTCCAGAATGGTGGCTTGTTTTCGTATGCTCCATTGGAGGATTTCCGATTTACAGCGGTTCCGCGTTTTACGAAATGCCAGCTCATCTTCTGTATCCCATGTAGTCAACTTTTTGAAAAAGAGGTGGGATCTTTTTTCCAGAAGTCGCCGAATCCTTTTTGGCATCCTGCGGTTCATCCGAGTGCGTGCCGGTTTTTTTGGACGAACGTCGCGTCAGCCTCGTGGACTTTCTGGACAATGGTCTTACATAGTTCTTCCACCGGAGCTGGTCTCAGTGTGACTTGTTCAAGGAAGATGCGCATTCCTGAGAAGTCTGCACGGCAGAAGTCTCGAAACCACGTTTGAGGTTTGGGATTTCCGGCCCAATAGCAGATGAAATCAAAGGCCGGCACACAGTGGTCGCTATGTCCCAGTGGAGCGTTAATTGTTACCTGATCAACAAAGTGTCTTTCGTTGGTGATGACCAAATCCAGGAGTGATGGTAGTTGGCCTGTGCAGTATATGGTGGGTGCAACGGCATGTTGGGTCCAATCGCTCTGTTGAACGACTTCAAACAGCGCCGCTGCAAACAGTCCGCCTGATTCGACGCGCTGGAGCTCAATCCAGGAGGCCTTTGGGGCGTTGAAGCCACCTACCAGCAGGAGATGAGTGAAGTGGTAGTTGGGGCAGAGTTGCTCAAGGGTTTGTATGAAGAATTGGTCATCTTCAAGGGGACTCGAAGGGCTACGGTAGACCACGCCGAGAAGGAGAGAATCGGACCCGCGCAGCGGGATTTGGACTCACAGTGCATCGGAAAAGGGTGCAGGCGTGGCGTCAGAGAGGACAATCGGGATTGGTAGGACCGCATGTAAGTACAGAGCAACCCCACCAACCCTCCCGAAGGATATATTCGTTATATATATTATTTGCCTACATCTTGGAATGCACCATCATTATAAACAACGTTGAGGCCCTGTCGGCGGACAAGAACGAAATCTGGCTGCACCTTAAGTACAGAGCAACCCCACCAACCCTCCCGAAGGATATATTCGGAGGTTATATTATTTGCCTACATCTTGGAATGCACCATCATTATAAACAACGTTGAGGCCCTGTCGGCGGACAAGAACGAAATCTGTGTGGCTGCACCTGGTGGATTTAGAGAACCCACTCAAGGTCACGTTTTTTGTGAGAAAACCACCAGCCAATCAGAGGGCTAATGTTTCATCCTATATTCGAGTCCGTTGCTGAAAGGCACGAAGCTCGATTACGTGATGTCGTAATGGTCCTTTTTTGTGGATTGGTTGGGGAGGGCACGTATCAATACACTTGATTTTAAGTCTGATGTCTGGAAGTCATTCCAGTTCCGACGACAGCAACGATTCTCGGAAGCGCCCTCCAGATGATGTTTTATTGCCAGAGACAACGCCTAAACGTGCAAATTGTGGTGCGTTTTTCAGTTCGTATTCGATAATTTGGGTTTTGAGTTCTATTTTTGTGACGCAACTCTCCGTCTTATTCCAGATGACAACGTACACTTGAAAGTGCTCATTCCATCAATAGCTGCGGGCGCAGTCATAGGCAAGTATGGTGAAGCTATTGGGAAGATCCAGAAAGATACGAATACCAAGGTGAAAATTTCCAAGCAAGACGAATTTTATCCGGGTAAGTGAGTGGAAGTGTTCACTCTCATCTGCTGTCCGTAAATCACCAAACAATAAGGCTGCATTCATGCCAACAGCGGTACCGCAACTTATATTAAATCACTCAGGAGTTATTGAGTATGTGTTGATTGGAGACAATGGGGAGTTGGGCTTGATCATTCATACTTCATCCTCTAGTGATTTTGGAGCTTGGACTCACGAAGCCATATCCTCATCAGGCGTTGTTTCTGAATTTTCCCATACAATCCTCCTGTCACTTCACTGGGTAAGGAGTTCTAAAGGTTGCAGGCGTTCTGGGATAGTCTGTGCCTCGTCATTATCGTCCGCGCTCTACGTGCACTTACGGTGAACCTATACCTCTCTGGTTTCGTCTGTACGGCAGGGGAAGTCTCGTTCTTGGCTATGCTATTGCAAAGGCTCCTTCGGATAATGGTGGGGCTGCCTGTGACCCTTATATGGGACAGCGGAGCTAGGTTCAGAGTATACATTCGACCCTCATGTGGTACATTCCTCATTAGTTAGACCAGACTCCGTGCGACCGACTACACTCTTCATTTTGCTCGCAGATGCACGAGTCCCTTGTATTCCAGACGCCGAATATGTGCACCGCATGGCGGTTAGAACTTCCTTGGTGAGAAGTTGTTGATCACCCCCATCATTCTTTGAGCAGGAGCACGAGCTGCCTCTTGGTTTTTCAGTGTCACACGTCGGTTTCTTGTAAACCAGCCTACTTGAATCGCCCTTTCATATTTAAAATATACGTGAGACGGACCTTATTGTTCACTACCTAGGCATACACACCTTAAAGTGTTAGCTGACAACTGTAAGATCCATCTCCACTCCAGCTTACTGAAGGCGATCTACATCCCTAGATGATTTTCAGCTGATTTGATTGAATTTCATCTGCATAAATTGGACATGGAGGGCAACTCAACACAGATAGCTCCCCTGGTACCAGTCGATGCTGTTCGGTCTTCACGACCCTAGAGCCCTCTAAATCTGCCCTCGTGATCGAATGCACTGTAATCTCGGGCGGTGTTGTTGATGACTGGTTCGGATACCGAACCTGATGGTGGGACATAAGCTGGAGGTTGGCGCCTAGCGAGCAGGTGTTTTTCCTCTATTGTTTCTATCTCACAACCCTTGTTCCTTAGGGAAATCAAGAGAAAGTTTGTCCGCTCTATATAAGTATATAAACGATTGGACACAGTGGTGTCATTAGCCGAACTTTCCCGGATGCTTCGAGCTTTTCTACTTCGGGTTCGTACCCGTTTGTAATATAAGTATCCCTCTTCGGTTAGCCTGCAGTATTTCCAGGCTCGGCTTCAGGGTCGTTGTTGAGCCTTCCTTTGCTTGTGGGCGCTGAACATGCAAGCATGCTATTCATGGCATTTTGGAAGCTCTCAGTTTGGTTTGACGTTTTCCCACGCGGTGAATTTGGTTCTTCCAGATATGAACGACATTCTCTTGCTTCTTAGACACTTCTTCATTTCCAGTCAAAGGCATTGTAAACGACATTCTCTTGCTTCTTAGACACTTCATTTCCAGCCAAAGGCATTGTGATCACTTCTCAGTGGTTGATGGACAGCCCTTGAAAGAGTACAAATTCCATAGTTGAAGTTGGATCATCCTAGTTCGTTCATGTACATGTTATCACAGAATGGATCGCTTTCGTGGATACATGGTTACCGAGAGTTTTTTGACAGATGAGGATGTGGCAGCTGATGCAGCAGCTGGCAGTTCGCCCATCCTACTGGTCGTTTGTTATAAAACTGGACTTGGAGTCCTGCCGTAAGATCTTGAGGTCGCTGGGTTAATACAGGTCTTTCTTATCATATCTTTTACCATATCATAAACTCAAATTTTTTAATTGTTTAAAATACTTTATGACACTGCTGATCAGCCGCTGGTAGCTGAACCGGTTGAGAGGTTGCCTTGGAGATTCGTGAAGTGTGCACTGCTTATGGTTCCCAATTAGGATGACAGTTCGACTTTTCGGCATAGGTTGACCTAAACTTAAAGAACAGAATCTCGACCGAAATCTTCCCAGGATCTCCTATGGTCAACAGGCTCCATGAAATGCTGTAGTAGGCACGCCTACCAGCACACTGCCAAGTGAGGCTGTTTGTAGACGTACTCGGACGTAGGTAGTCAGCGAAAACTTTTCATGTTTGTATCTGTGTCTGTTTACAGGTAGCTTCCATCCTTTTTGTACCCCAAAGTGTAACGTAATTTTGAGAAAATAAATTAAGAGGCGAGAGAAGAAAACTTTTTAGCAACCTGCAAAATCAGATGGCATTTTGGCGGATTTCCGCTGCTTTCACTGTATGACACAAATTGTTGCTCGGTTATCGTTCAGACAGTTCTCCTCACTATTCGAGCTATCGCGGTCGTGAGCTCATGGTTGCAGACCGAAGGTTAAGACCTTTAAAGTGTCATAAACGTGAATGGATAAGTCATTTGTTAGTCTTTATCCGATATGTCCAGAAACGTGTTCAAATTTGATGGCCCATAGAAAGCTTGCAAATCTCTGGCGTTATAGAATCCATAAGAGTACTGAAAGTTGTGATGCTTTGTCGTTCCTAGATGGAGGTCGTTTCGGTTGATTGCTGTACAACGAGCAATCAGGAATGATGAACTGTCAAAATCCAATCTCACAGCGACCAAAAATATATTTGGTGTGCGTTTTCTCTAGCCTTGCCGGTATTAATGAACGTGTGTCGTCCCGTGTAATGTGCACTTTGGTCAGACCCCAATACAAGAATGTTTCGCCTTCTGATAATTTTGGTCCTCTCTGCTCCGAAGGATGTTTCGCCTTCTGATAATTTTGGTCCTCGCTGCTCCTAAGGTCTGTTGCCACAGACTGCGCAGAATGATGCGTTAGACTGCCTGGGCGTAAGGTGTACCCGGCCGTGCATGGCCTTTTAACGCTGTATTTCGACCAAGTCACTTGTGGTCACGTCATCCCAGAAAGCTTTCTCTGCCTTTTTAGGTGCATTTTCGTGCCTGTTTACGAGCGAGTGTCATGTAACTCGAAGGAAGCATGGAAGCTGAGCTATCACCAAACTGCCCAAGTCTGGATAGGATCATTTAAGGAATTAAGCGTTTATTCGGATTACACACTTTTGGTTAGCTGCTTGTTCCTACAAGCCATGCTGGCAACAAAAATTTCCTAGTTAAGTTAATTCATCTACTTCCCCCTCTGCAAAACACGATTTATTCATAAGCTAGCTTAACCCTTTCGTACAACAAGGTAGTCCTGAAATTATTCTTTCTAAAACGATTCCTAATGGGGTACTGGAAGTCGGTTTTCAAAACATTAAATAATTATCTCAGTCGCCACTTGATTCAGTTTATAAGTTCTTCATGGATCCCGTTATTTTGCCGGGCGTTGCACGAATTCGACAGGGTTCTAGTAAGCCCACGACGTTGCCTGATTTACCACTATTCTGGTTGACATTATCATACCATGAGTCTACAGTGAGTGCAGTGTGCCCCAGTGGCCTCAGTTGAGACGTTAACCCGTGCTTAATTATTCGACATGTGGTATCCAAAAGTTTAGACAACGCTATATTAAAAACTAACAATGACATCAAAGATGATCAAAGAATGGAATTGCGTCAGCCAGTTTATATCACTTATGGCAACAAAAAGACGTCGTTGGGACTCAAAGGACATGTGTGTCGAGCTTGTCATGTGTCAGGACTGAAAGCAAGATTACCATTTTCAGCTGTTCGTAGATGAGTTTACTTAAAAATTGATTTTCGGCGATTGGTTCTGCACCGTATGGTTGTCTTGAGTGCACTCAATCCTGTTGAGCTTGGTTGAGAATTTCATTGTTTTGGATTCATTCTAGTGATTGAGCCGGGCGTTTTAAGTGAAATGTTAAACTTTCCCATTTTCTGTCGGTAGAGCGCTCATGCTTCATTGCCATACAGTAGTGAAGACGGTATGACAGCCCGATATGCCACGACCATGGTGCCCAGGCGCAGATTTTGCTTGCTCCAAACGACCTTAAGTGAAAGAGTGAATATGACAATCACCTTGGAAATCCAAACATTTTGTTCATGATCAACATATATATATATATATAAAAGAAATCTTGACGACGTGCTGTTCTGCGATCGGTAATTTGAGTACAAGGCATTTTAATAGAGGACGTTCCCATTGAAACTGAGGCGATTCGCTGCCCGGGTAAAGTGCTCCGATGGACCTTGCAATTCTGCCTTTGGATGTGCTAATGAAACGCAATCATCCGCAAAAACGCATGCTGGTGTGAATGTCCGTTTTGGTCATGAGTTGGAGAGATGATCGCCCACACGATACTGCATTCGAAGAGCTATTGTCACAGTAGAAAAGTTTTATGGGGCCATTGATCACTATGTCTGGATTGCAGAGAACCTGTACCTGTTTTCTCGTAGTGAATGATATTCTATATGTTGTGATAGCAAACTGTGGGCGGTCAAATGGTTCGTCCAGTTATATTTAAAGCCCTACAGTAAAAAAAAGAGGAGATGAGGAAGGGGACCTAGTGCTAGCCTATGTCGAGCATTCCGAGGTGACTGCACCCCCAGGCGCTCAATCAGACAATCTGGAAAGAAATTGACGGCACCAACACCACTGACATCGACCAAACGCCATTTCTTACATATAGCAAAGCTCAGGAGGGGTCACGGCGATCCCGTCCTGGAAGGCGGACCATACCAAAAACCAACCCAGGGTCTTCGTAACCTACTACCAACTTATACACTGTCACCCGCGCGGTTTGAGCCATTCCGAATGACTCGCGTTGGACAACACTCGTCTCTGTACGACGGTGTTTCGGCATACGTAACACATGGCCGAGCCACCGTAGTTGATGGTACTGAGTGTTTTCTAAGATTGAATTACCTGCCGCGTAACCAGCCAGCTCTTTTTTAATTACCTCGTTACTAATCCGTTGACACCATCCGACATCGGCAACGCTTCTGAGGCATCATTGGTGAAAAACTTGAAGACGCCCCACATCATTTGTCCGCAGAGGCCGTGTTTCGCAATCATACTGTGGCCTGGTACACGCGATCCTTATGGTATGTCTTTTTTACGCCACAAGTGACGCAAATTAATAAACGTGACTCTGGTCTTTGAGATTCGTGCAGTGACTTCATCAGACACACTTCCGTCAAAGCTAATACAACCACGGAAGTGTGTAAAATCGTTCACAACCTCTAATGCATGAGTAAGGGTGAGCAACAAGATCCACATGGGTGCAACCACATCTTACAGGGTGTCCGACCACGAATATACGTTTTCTGGGCTTCTTCTTGAAATCCGGAGGTTCCATTATCAACAGGTTATCAACGTATTTCATTCTCTGTTCCCACTTCATTCGTTTCCCCTCCTCTTGTCCAACCAAAACAAACAGCATATCTTGGGTGATGGTTAAATTGAATTCGTGGGATGTACGACAAGTACGCGTTTATTACAGCAGCTGCCTCGCGGAAGAGTTCAGCCTCGCGATTCCGCGGACGCCTCGCCGTACCCCGTGAGTGTTCACACTTAGCTGTCACCGAACGCAAGGAGTGCTCCCCAAACAGCGATGGTCGAACGCCGGCAATCATCGGATGTCGTCGACTCAAAGAGGCCAGCTTTTGTACTCATAGCCAAGGATGTGCTGTACGCTAGTCTTTTTGTTGCCAGAATCACATCATGTCTTCCGCTGACTTCGCAAGCCAACAAAAGCTTCATTGGTATTGACCGCCATGAGTCCGTCAGCTGAAATGCAGCTGTTCAATTACGTGAACCAGCTAAGTGAAACATTTCTCAGGGTAAAAGTAGTTAGAGGAACTTGTGGGCCGTGTGTCAAAGCCTCACATTTAGGCACTGGGAAACATTTCCTGTAGATCTGCTTCA